>NW_025854011.1:22625-26732 GCF_002878395.1 Capsicum annuum
AAAAAAAAATTCCAGTTACACGTGAAGGAAAGAATTTTAAACGTATAATAAATAAATTTAAATTACTATTACAGAAGAGTGAGTCAAGATTGGGTATCAACATGCTTGCTTCTATGGCATTATCAAATTCTAAAGGGTACTTTAGCCATTTCATTAGTTGATAATTTAGGTTCTTTTCATTTTTTGATAAACAATTCTTTGTTTTAACCAATATTGAAAATTATACGCTTAATTCTAATTTATGTGGTGTTTTAAAATTTTAAGAGTTAAACTTAAATTTTGATTATAAATTTTTGACATGAAATATTTAAGTTTTTTGAAATAAAATTTTGATGTTTGGATACTAAATAAAAAGTACTAGAAGTCACAATAATTGACAATTCTAAAATATTTAAAAACTACTTTTATTAGCACTTAAATTGAGGTGTATTTTTCACAAAAGCGATATGAGTGTAATTCTAGTACTTTTTCGTGTAGTTTTCAAATATTTAATAATTTTGAAAATTAATCAAATTATCATTCGAGAATTGAAATATGAAAAATATTTTGAATGAAGGAATGGTGAGTTACCACCATATTTAAATTACGTGAATATTTTTCAAAACAATATAAATTAATTTTAAAAATTGTTGGATTTAACCCTGTTACTCTATAGTTAAGTTACTTTTATTTGTAATATAGAAGATATATAAGAGAAAATTACAAATAGCTCAAGCTATGGCGGAGCTACACTTGGGATAGGGGTTCATCCGAACCTCCTTTGATAGAAAATTATACTATATATACATAGTAAAAATTACTTTTTTATGTATATATAGTAGATGTCGAACCCCCTTCAGTTAGTTTGTATTTTCATAAACTTTTGAACGACGAGGGGGACAAAGGTTGCGTGTTGGGGGACTTGGAGAAATCTGAAGAGTTTCATGATTATGGTTATTGTAGGCGTATCAAGTTTGAGGAGGTCAAGGGAGATATTTGCAGGATGCAGCGGGGTAGGGCGCCGAGGCTAGATGAGATTCCAATGGATTTTTGAAAGAGCACTAGCGGGGCAGGGTTGGAGTGGTTAACAAGGTTGTTTAACGTTATTTTTAGGATGGCAAAGATGCCTGAAGCGTGGAGGTAAAGTATGATGATCTCAGTGTATAAGAACAAGGGAGACATCCAAAGTTGAAACAACTATAGAGGTATTAAGTTGTTGAGTCATACTATGAAGGTTTGAGAAAGGTTGGTAAAGTTGAGGATGAGGATGAGAAGGATAGTGACAATCTTGTAGAATTAGTTCGGTTTCATGCCAGGTCGCTCTACCACTGAGGCCATTCACCTTGTGGGGAGATTAGTGAAGTAATTTCAGAAGAGGAAAAAAGGACTTTCACATGATGTTTATTGATCTTGGAAAGGCATATGACTGAGTTCCTATTGAGATTTTGTAGAGGTGCTTGGAGGCTAGAGGGGTGCCCATGGCATACACTAGGTCAATTTAGGATATGTATGATGGTGCGAAGACTCGTATAAGGACGGTAGGTGAAGATTCGGAGGACTTCTCAATTTTGATAGGGTTGCACCAGGGATCGACTCTTAGCCCATTTTTATTTTCCTTGGCGATGGATGTTTTGATGCGATATATTCAAGGGGAGGTGCCTTGGTGTATGTTATTTGTAGATGATGTGGTACTGATTGACGAGACTCGGGGTAGAGTTAATGATAAGTTGGAGATTTGGAGACAAACGCTTGAGTCTAAAGGATTTCGGTTAAGTAGGACCAAGATGGAGTACTTAGAGTATAAGTTCAGTGATGTGTCACAGGAGGCTGGAGTGGTTATGAAGTTGGACTCTCAGACCATTCAGAAGAAGGAGATTTTCAAGTATCTAGGGCCTATGATTCATGGCAATGGTGAGATTGACGAGGATGCCAATCACACATCGTATTGGGACAGAGTGGTTGAAATGGAGTCTCCTCAGGAGTTCTATATAATAAGAAGGTTCCACCGAAGCTTAAATGTAAGTTCTACATAGTGTTAGTCCAGCTGGCTATGTTGTATGGAACAGAGTGTTGGCCAGTTAAGAACTCTCACATCCAAAAGTTGAAAGTGGTGGAGATGAGAATATTGTGATGGATATGCGGACATACCAAAAAATATAAGGTGAGGAATGAGATTATTTGGGAGGTGGGAGTTGCCTCGGTGGAGGACAAGATGTGAGAAGTAAGATTACATTGGTTTGGGCACGTGATGAGGAGGGGATCTGATGCTCCAATGTGGAGGTATGAGACACTGGCTATAGATGGTTTTAGGTGAGATGAAGGTAGACCAAAAAATATTGGAGAGAGATGATTAGGCAT
The DNA here is from genome assembly GCF_002878395.1 of Capsicum annuum. NCBI lineage: Eukaryota > Viridiplantae > Streptophyta > Magnoliopsida > Solanales > Solanaceae > Capsicum > Capsicum annuum. The sequence goes on from NW_025854011.1 coordinate 24,963, forward strand.
GATATGGAGCAGTTACAGCTTACGGAGGACATGACCTTTGATAGAAAGGTGTGGAGGACGCGGATTAGGGTAGAGGGTTAGGGGGTGGGAGTGCGTCGGTAATAGTATAAGAGCATTCTTTTGTGTTTCTTGTTCGGGGTATTATGGTTGCAGTATTATCTTATGGCTAGTGGTGTTAGTTTATTTTGTATACTGTACTAGTTTATATGCACTTATCTCTTGTAGTTGGTATACTGGTAGTTTATTTTGCATACCGTACTAGCTCATAAGAACTTATTTTTTGTGTTTGTTATACTGTTATCGGTCCTAAGACGGGGTTATATCTGAAACAGCCTCTCTACTTCACCTGAGGTAATGGTATGGTCTACGTATACTCTACCCTCTCCAGACCCCACTATGTAGGAATATACTAGGTATGTTGTTGTTGTTGTATATATATAAAGGAGAAACATACCGCTGCTAATATGTCATGCTTCAATGACCAGGAAATAGATTTATCTTTTTTTCTAATTTTTTTGAGATTTTTTTCATTTTTAATTATTTTTGTTTAAAAAAATAATCATTTATTACCTCAATAAATTCATCATAATTATCATTTATAAATTACTCTTCCTCAATTATTTCAACAGAAAAGGAAAAGTCATATCTAATATTCCCTTAATCATTCTCTTCCTTATTTGTTTCATAATCTCTTAATTAGACCATTATTTTCTTTCTTATATGTTTCTAAATTAAATTCTTTGTACCATTTTAATAATTTTTGTAGATACCTAATTTTGTCCCTCCCAAAACCCAATTTATCTATTTTTTACCTCTTGTTATCCCATAGTCTCACCCATGTGATTTTACCCCCCAAAAATACAAAAAAATAATAATAAAATTTTAATAAATCCCTAACAAATCAAATCTCTAATATTTCCTTATCCTAACCAACCCATCCATCTCACTACCCCTACCCCTACCCTACCCACATGGTCCCCACCTTCTTAACAAACTCACAAAAAGACAAAACAAAATTATATTCACAGCACACGCAGGTTACACACTCTAATTTTTCCATAATCTTTCATTTTTCTCCACCAGCACATGACTCCATATTCCATATACAAAAATAGAGAGGGGCCCACAGTAATCAATTCATATATCACCCTCACAGAAATTCCATCACAATAACAATACAATTCACACCCCATTTTTCTCGATCAATAGCTATATGCACTTTCTACATAATACTCATCCATACACATTGCTCACCACTTTCATATACACAACACACACATATACACGGAGAGAGAGATTGAAGTTTGGGGAATTAGAGTAGAGAAATTAGATAGAGAGAATAGAGAAGAGAAACCAGAAAGAAATTAACAAAAAAAAGCCAGTGAAGAGAGGTATGCTCCATCGACCAGGGCTTGCCGGAGCTCCGACAACTCAAAAGGATATTTTCTAGCTTCACCTGCGTCAAACTCATCGGAAAACATCGCTAACAGCGAGCCACAGTCCAACGGCTTAGAAATCCACCGAAATCAGTAACCCTGCCGATCAAAAAACATATCAGCTACCAAACTAGCTTATTTCGACGAGACTGGTTCAGGTTCGACGAGATTCTGGACACGGCTACCTCGAGTTTTTGCATTTTCAGTGGTGATTTGAGTGCTCCTTCTTGTTTCTCAGGTTCTTGCATTTCAATGGTGATTTGAGTACTACTTATTTCTCGGGATTCAAATCCGTGCGAGTCATTATTTCTCATTATTGAGTTGGTGGTTCATT
>NW_025854011.1:29732-30196 GCF_002878395.1 Capsicum annuum
TATACGTTTAAAATTCTTTCCTTCACGTGTAACTGGAATTTTTTTTTCTGAATGCGTACTCATAACTTCTGGAAGTTGGGTGTTAAATGGTCAAATTTTCGCATCCACTTTAAAAAATTGGTTAAATATACCCTTCGTCATACTTTGAGGCTAAATTTACCCTCGATTTCATACTTTGGGGCCATATTTACCCCCATGGTTAAGAAACTTTTCACTTTTAACCTTTCTTTAACAGAAAAGCCCAAATCAACGTTAAATTCTCCAATATTTTAAAATAAATCACATCCTAGTCTAACTCAGCCGATCTGACCCATAAAAAATATACAAACAAATATACCCCCCCTTAGTTCCGTTGGTCGAATTTTTTTCAAGGAACAAAAATACCTCTCTTTTAACGTGCAACACTGGTAGGTAGTTTACAAATGAACAAAATGTAAAACACAATGGGATAATGGAGAAGCATG
>NW_025854011.1:30296-35731 GCF_002878395.1 Capsicum annuum
ACCAGTGAATAAATTTTTTGAGTAAATGACATGATAAAAAAATTGTATAAATCTAAATTGCATATAAATATATATGAAAGAAGAGATGTCCGATTGGCATATAAGGAGACCTCTTAACTCAATCATCTAGAGAAATATCCAATTGACCTAATCTATTGCATTAGTTTGTAAAGTGCCATTTTTCATGAGTTCTGCACTGATGTAGATCCACGAACTGAGAAAGGAATAAATTTCTTTGTGTTTGCACTGATGCAAATCAATTTTTCGTGAGTTATGCCTGATAAATATCTAGTGGCTTAATCTCGTTGAAAAATTGACCAACAAAACTGAAGGGGGTATATTTATTATTTGTGTTTTTTTTGTGGCCCGAGTCAGATCAGACGGATTAGATTAAGGTATATTTTATTTTTAAAAAATGGGGTATTTAGCGTTCATTTGAGCTTTTCTATTTAAAAAGTGTACATATGAAAAATTTCTTAACAATGAAGATAAATTTGACTCTAAAGTATGACATCAAGGGTAAATTTGATCCCAAAGTATGACGAAGGGTATATTTAGCCAATTTCTAAAGTAGAGGGGTAAATTTGGCCCCAAAGTATGACATCGAGGATAAATTTGACTACAAAGTATGACGAAGGATATATTTAGCTATTTTTTCAAAGTAAAGAGGTAAATTTGATCCTTTTTCCTTTATGCTGAATTATGAACATCTCATTTAAAAATTAAATTTCAAATAATAATTACAGACTAGCATTATTTTCGTTCTTTTATTAAAAAAATCAAGAAAAGCAAAGATCACTATGAATAAAATAGATCTCAGCAACAATTTTTTTTTATAAAGGTAAAGACAGAAGTTTCAAAATTAACATGTGTGCAAAATGTCTATCTACCTTGATTTGATGTCATTGATAAACACCTCAAAACTCTCACTAAATGCGCGCGATGAAATCCAAAAGTCCAAACAACTGAAATCTTTCAAGCAGTGTTGGTTGGACCGTTTTACTCCATTTCAGATATCATTTACTAATATTTTAACCCAAACAAGAACTTATTTAATGACATGAATCATAAGGATTATTTAATTAAAGTGCCCTTCATCTCTCTTAGTGTATCACTAGTGTACTTGTACGCGCTTCGCGTGATTGTAAAATTATGTTTAAATTTATTATATTTTCAATTTCATAAAAATAAAATAAATTTTTAAATAATACACAATATAGCCTCTCTAAATTAATACTCGATAAATTAATAGATTCTCTAAGATAATACTTTTCTCTGATTTCGACTTGGGTCAGTAAAAAATAATCATCAATTTGATAAGATATAAGATAATACAATATAACATCTCTAAATTGATACTCGGTAAATTAATAAATTTTCTAAGATAATATTTTTTCATAATTCCGACTTCAGTTAGTGAAAAATAATCACTAATTTTGATAAGATATAAGATAATATATTTTTGAAAGAACCCTATATAAATATATGATCCCATTTAATATTATTAATTAAGAATTTTTTAAAATTACAAAAATATTGAAGATAATTTAGTGAAATGTTATTCTAGTAATTTTTTTTAATTTTTTTGATAAAAATTTTAAGTCTAGTTGAAGCTCATCTCTAACTTTTCTTATTTCATTAAATACGATACATAAATCAGTAAGATACAATGATTTGGATGTAACTAAAATTAACTTTCATTGAATCTCGAAAATACTTGTTAAATTAAGAAATATTAATTTATGGATTAAAAAATACCCCGACAAAATAATAATATTATTTCATGATTCCTACAATGTTAATCTAGAAAAGTTCAACAGTATATATTTAAGTTAATTGATAAATGTGAATTATTTAGAATACATTACAATATACGTAGTTGTTGGACAATAAAATTTTTGAAGTCGAAAAAATAAATAATTCGAGACAAGAAAAATATACTACAACAATCAATTTATTGATTTCAATATGTTAGTGTTACAATCTTTATGAATCCTCTGATTCCCCTTTTCAAATATAAATTTAAAGGCTTAAAGCTTGATCTTGAATTTGAACTTGATTTGTTGATTTGAGGAACTTGATCTTGACTTACGCTTGAATTCAAGGGCTTTTGAGCTTGTTCTTGAATATTGTGGTCTTGATGAACTTGATTTGAATGCTTGAGCTTTTTAGAGAAATTGAGGCGTTTGATCCACGAGCTATCTCTTGCTACTAGTTAGAGTTCTTAGGGTCCCCTTTTCTGAATTATGAGACCCCTACTTTTAGTTATAGGAAAGAAAGAGTCATGATGAATATGGATTTCCTTTGACCAATCAGATTTAAGTGATGCGACCCTTTTTATGTGTTTTTATTTCATGGGTCTACTGCATCATTTTGACATGTGGCATAGTCCTATTGATTCCTTCACTTGACTTGGCATACCACATCATTTGACACGTGGAGCTTATTTGGGTCTCTAGAATATGACAATATCTTGGGCTTATTAAAGTGGGCTCATCATTTGTAAGCTAAATCAATGGACTAGCCCAATAAAAATTAAACTTTAATCAAGCTCATATATGTTTGGACTTAAACAATTAATCCAATTATATTAATCCACAATATTTATTGGGACTAATATATTTTAAATTTAATATAATTCGAATTTTGTACGGATTTAAATTTAATAAAATGGCATCGCCTACAAATGCTCTCTACTTCAAGACTTATCGAGATATTTAATATTTTGGATACTAGCCTTGAAGTATGATTATTTAAGAATGTTTCCTTCGAGCTTCAACGATTTTCATACATATGAATACCTTATTCAAAAATTTAAAGCCGAACCATATTGATATTGCCTCTCAAAACTCTTTTATTTTTTTTCCATGAATCTCTACACTTAAGACCCATTGGTGAGACATGATATCCAATTTCAAACAAATTTTGGAAGACTTTTTTATCGCCTTGCTTAATCACAAATAAAACTCTTTCGATTTGAACTTAGATTGGAGAAGGAAAGAACCTCTAATTTGAATTTGTATGAGAGAAGAAAACAACCTCCAATTTGAATTTGTATGGGAGAAGGAAATAATTTCCAATTTGAATTTGAAGATGGAAGCTATTCCAATCAGAATTTATATTGGAGAAGGAAACAATCTCCAATTTGAATTTAGAGATGGAAGTTATTCTAATCTGAATTTATATTGAGAAGGAAATATCCATCCGATAACTCTATAAAAAGAGGTAGTTTCTCCACTTTTTCAATATCAATTTTGAGATTTTCAAGCCATCAACAATATTGAGGTAATTTCTTTCCCTCCTATTTTTCTCTTATTTTCGTCACTTTTTTTTAGCACAATATATTAGTAGTAGAAAATTTATATCTAATTGTAGGAATATCAAAATTATGAACCATTTGATATTTCAGAAACTAGACTTTTAGATCTATAATATATCCAAAATTTAGCTTCAAATTCCTTCAATATAATTATCGATAATTTTTTGAAGTTAACCCTAAATTTTATCACGCTGAAAATTTTAGATCTGCGCCTCTTTACTAAAACTTTCATATCTTGAAGTAGGAAGAATGAAATCACAAGCCACTTAATTCTTATGAAACTAGACACAAAGATCTATAACATATCCAAAATTCATAATTTAATACAATCGAGATATTTTCAGGTGTTATCCCGAAATCAACATTGAGTTTTGATGCATCAACAATTTTAGATTTATGCGACATCACCAAAAGAAATATATCTCTATGTGAGAGTATTGAAATTATGATCTTCTTGATCCTAATAGATGCCAAAAACATGCACGTATAACATATCTAAAATTTGGATTACAAAACCTTTTGGATTGTTCTGGATGATTTTTTGAAGGCGATCTTATATTTTGTCTGATAGAGGATTCCAGATTTGTATTGCCTCACAAAATAATTTATATCTTGATGTGGGACCATCACCACCAAAGAGCGTTTTGATTGTTTCAAACTATATTTTGAGGGATTTATTATCATCAGGGCATCTTGTCTCAATCCAAGTTGGTGATATACAACTTTCAAGATCACAACGCTCTGACAAGTAACATCCTTTCTATTTGTGTTTTTACTTTCTTTCTTGTTTCCTTTTTTTTGTTTTGTTTTGGAGACTTGAAACAGATATCAATATACAACAATCATCTTAGGGTGCGAGAGTTTAACTTCGCCTCCGTCACCTTAAGTTTGAACAATTTTACTTGAAGATGATGGACATTGACTTAAGGTGCAAGAGTTTAACTTCGCCTCCGTCACCTTAAGTCCAAAAAATTTCACTTGAAGATGGTGGACATCGGATTAAGCTACGAGAGTTTAACTTTGCCTCCGTTACCTTAAGTTCAAAAATTTTTTACTTGAAGATGGTGGACATCGACTTAAAGTGCGAGAGTTTAACTTCACCTCCATCACCTTAAATTTGAAAAGTTTTTGCTTGAAGATGGTGGAGATCGACTTAAGGTGCGAGAGTTTAAATTCTCCTCCGTCACCTTAAATTTGAAATTTTTTTGCTTGAAGATGCATGGTTTTCTTTAAGTATGGGCCCTTTCACTGATGTATTTATGTAATGGTCTTCTTTAAGTATGGACCCTTTTACTGATGCATTTATGTGATGGTCTTCTCTAAGTATGGGCCCCTTTTTATGATCAACGTAAGGTGCAAAGGGGCAAATCTCTTCCACCTTAAGGGATGAAAATTTTGATATCTCTTTAAGGATAAACCTGTGAGAGGCCAACTTAAGGTGCAAAGGGATAATTGTTGTCCACCTTAAGGCATGAAAATTTTGATATCCTTTAAGGATAAACCCGTAAGAGGTCAGCTTAAGGTGAAAAGGGACAAATCTTATCCACCTTAAGACATGAAAATTTTGATATCCTTTTAAGGATAAACCCTTGAGAGGCTAGCTTAAGGTGCAAATGGAAAAATCTTGTCCACCTTAAGGCATGAAAATTTTGATATTCTTTAAGGATAAACCCGTAAGAGGCCAGCTTAAGGTGCAAAAGGACAAATCTTGTCCACCTTAAGGCATGAAAATTTCAATATCCTTTAAGGATAAACTCGTGAGAGTCTAGCTTAAGGTGCAAAGAGACAAATCTTGTCCACCTTAAGGCGTGGAAATTTCGATATCCTGTAAGGATAAACTTGTGAGAGGTCAGCTTAAGGTGCAAAGGGATAAATCTTGTCTATCTTAAGGCATGAAAATTTCCATATCCTTCAAGGATAAAATTGTTAGAGGCCCATTTAAGGTACAAAGGAACAAATCTTGTCCATATTAAGGCATGAAAATTTTTAGATCCTTCTAGTTGTAGGCTTGGAGAACTTTGGCATTCCAAATCCCATTGAAGGAACTCTCTTTCTTTTCAACGGTTTAACCCATTGAGTAACAAATATTTAGAGTAAGTCCAAAATTTAATTAGAA
>NW_025854011.1:35831-36251 GCF_002878395.1 Capsicum annuum
ACTTTTTCCTAGGCCATCTCTTTTGAGGTTTTCAACCAAGGGGACTTCTTTATTTTTTTTTTAGCCGTACACAATTTATACTCTTGCGGGATAGGAGTGTATATGCAATTTATACTCGTGCCTTAAGGAGTGTCATCTCTCTTTAAAGATTGTACTTTTTCAAGAACTTAGCGTTGATCGGCCCTATTGTCACATCATTTGCACCGACAAGCTTGTAAGCACCATTTAAATATGCCTCTTGTATGACATATGGTCCATCCCACTTTGGGGTAAATTTACCCCCAGACTTACGAGAAGTAATAATGGGCCTTCTTACTGCAAGGAATTAATCTCAAACTTGGAAACACCTCAAGCAAACCCTTCTATTAAAAGAATGAGATAGCCGGGCTTGATAATATTCAAGATTTTGTTGAGCCTCCA
>NW_025854011.1:36351-120461 GCF_002878395.1 Capsicum annuum
TAATAATGGGCCTTCTTACTGCAAGGAATTAATCTCAAACTTGGAAATACCTCAAGCAAACCCTTCTATTAAAAGAATGAGATAGCTGGGCTTGATAATATTCAAGATTTTGTTGAGGCTCCACCATCTTCTCATCAAGAGCTTCTAAATCCACAAGACGCAACTTAGCATTTTCTTCATCGATGAGCCCTTCTTGAATAACCAGTCTCAAAGAAGGTATTTGATGCTCGAGTAGTAGGACTTTTTCAACTCCAAAAGCAAGTGAGTATGGGGTTGCTTGCGTCGGTGTACGGTAAGTTTTCCTATACGCCCATAAGCTTTTTTCATTCGCTCATGTCGGTCTCATTTGGATTTGGAGATAACTTTCTTCAACAAGTTGCACAAAGTATTATTGAAGGCTTCAGCTAGGCCGTTGGCAGCAGCATGATACATAGAAGACTTGCGTTGCTTGAAGCCAAATAGATCACAAATCTTATTCATTAGTTTGTTATCAAACAGCTTGCCATTGTTAGTTATTATATATTGAGGGATTCTAAAGTGGTAGACGATATTCACTCGAATGAAGTTTGCAACATTTTCTTTCTTTACTTTTTTAAGAGAAACAACTTTGGCCTACTTTGAGAAGTAATTTGTCGCGGCCAAGATGTATAAGTGTCTACTAGAAGATTTTGGTAGTGGACCAACAACATCCATTCCCCAAGCATTGAACGACTAAGATGTTACAGTTGGATGTAGTACCTCTGGAGGTTGATGTATGAAATCTGTATGGAATTGACAAGCTTTTCATCTTCTAGCATAGTCCAAGCAATCTTTCACCATCATTGGGCAATAATATCCCATTCTTTTAATATGAAAATAGAGCTTTGATCCAGACTGATGTGATCTACAAACTCTCGAGTGCACTTCTTGCAAAGCTTGAGTTTCTTCTTCCTCTCTAAACACCTTAAGAGTAATCCTTCGAATGATCTTCTGTACTGTGTCTCCTTATAGTAAAGGAAGCGAGGTGCATGACGATGGATATCAGTCCTTTTTTTTGGATCTTCTAAAAATATTCCATAACACAAGTAATTAATAATAGGTTGTCGCCAATCTTCTCTTACAGCTTCAGACATGTCAATGAGGTATTCAAACTTGTTTTCTCCATCCTCATCTGACGGTGGTACTACCCATTCTTGGCGGATAGTAACTCGCCTCTGATTTGGAAGAGTTAGGGTTGAGGCCAAAGCAGCTAAGGCATCAGCTTGCTTATTTTATCTCCTTGGAATATGTTGGAGGGTTATCTCTCTAAGCCACTCTTTCAACTTTTGTGCATAATCATAATATGATTGTAACTCGGGCTTTCTAACTTTATAGCTTCCCAAAAGTTGCTTAATCACTAGTTGAGAGACACCAAAGACTTGTAATTACAGTTATTTCATATCAACTGCCATCTCAAGTCCAAGTATTAAAGGTTGATATTCAGCAACATTATTAGAGCAATGATTTGTTAGGGTAAAAGAGTATGGGATGATCTCTTATTGTGGAGAGACGAACACTACACCAGTACCAGCTCTATCTTGATGTGCGGCATCGTCAAAGTACATCTTTCATGAGGGTCTAGCGTTAATAACCATTGCATCTTCATCAGGAAGTTCATCACTCAGTTTCCAATCATCAGGTATCGGGTGGTCTGCTAAGAAGTCAGCCAATGCTAGTCCCTTTACAGCTTTTTAGGGAACGTACACAATCTCAAACTACTGAAATTAAAGGTACCATATTGCAAGTCGATCACTAAGGACTGGTTTCGATATTACAAACTTGATGGGATTTGACCTAGACACAAGATGGACAACATGAGCTTGAAAGTAGTGTTTCATCTTTTAAATTGAGAAGGCGAATGCCAGACATAACTTTTCGATTGGAGAATACTTTAGATCATTCGGCATCATCATTCTGCTCAAATAGTAAATAGAGTTTTATTTGCCTTCACTATTTTCTTAAGCCAATAGTGCTCCAACTGATCTCTCTTATGCCGCGATGTAGATTATCAATGGTTTCCCAAGTATGGGTGCCGCAAGAATCGGTGGCTTTATTAAGTATGATTTGATACTCTCAAATACATTAATACAAGCTTGGTCCCATTCGAAGGGAGTGTCCTTCTTCATGAGATGACTAAATGGTTGATATTTTCCAGCCAGGTTAGAGATGGACCTCCTTAAATATGTAAGCCTTTCTTGAAGGCTTTTTAACTCATGAATATTTTGAGGCTCGGGCATCTTCAAAATTGCATTGACCTTGGATTGATCAATTTCAATCCTTCGGTGTTGCACAATGAAGCCAAGAACCTTTCCAAAAGTAACTCCAAAGGCACACTTCAATGGATTCATCCTAAGTTGATATCTTCGAAATAACTCGAACACTATTCTGAGGTCTTTTAAATGGTCGTCTCTCTTTCTTAACTTCACCACTACATCATCTATGTAGCATTTAATATTTTTATGGAGCATACCATCAAAGATATGTTGCATAGCCCTTTGATAAGTGGCGCCAGTGTTCTTCAAACCAAAAGGCATTACCTTATAGAAATAAATACCTTTGGGCGTGCGAAATGCAGTGAGTTCTTCATCTTTTGGCGCTATGCAGATTTGATTGTAGCCGGATGAAATATCCATGAAGAAAATTTCCTCATAACCAGTGGTGGCATCAATCATTAACTCTGGTATGGGGATTGGAAAGTCATCCTTAGGGCAGGCATTGTTGAGATCCCAAAAGTCAACACAAACTCAAATTTGACCATTCTTCTTTTATACTGGAACAATACTTGAAATCCACATAGGATATTTGACTTCACGAATAAGCCAACTTCAATGAGTTTGTTAATTTTATTTTCAATTAATGGAACCAACTCCGGCCTGGCACCATTCTTGACCGTCAACTGATAGACTGCTACTTTTGGATCTAAGACAGGCATTTCCTTATAGCTCCAAGAGAAGACATCCATATATTCTTTGAGTATATATACGTAATTTCTTTCTCCATCTCTAGAAAAGCACTCAGGTAAGTTGGTCTTGGGTCTTCATCAGTTCTAAGATTAACTTTTTTTAAGGGATCTATTGTGGCTTTCACTTCTTCTTCAAGTTGGGATGGAGCATCTCCAGTATTTTCCTCCTCTTGAGGATCATCGTCGTTGATGGATATGTGGTGAAACCAGGAAGTATCTTCCATCTTTTTATCAACCTTTCTTTGAGATGAGGCCTCATTCTCATTTTGGCCCGTAACATGATATGAAAATCCAACACTTTCTTCATATTTCTCACGTTCCTTAGTATAAACCACAGTATGAGCCTTTGATTTTAACACCTTGTTGTATGAAACCACCAGTTCCATCTGCCGCCTCATTCTAGAAGGAATCAAACTTTGAAAATCATTCTGGATCTTAGGCGAGGAGTGTATTGTCGTACTTTAATGACTTTTCCAACGCTTGTTACTTCTCTTCTTATTTAGAAGACCCAACCTCTCAAACATAAAAGTTCTTATAGTTGATTCTCTAAGTCAGTCAAAGACAGAAGGCCTTTTGTTGGATGCAGTAGACTCTTCTTCTACAGTGGTACAGTTACAAATTGCCCTTCTTATGGAGATGCAAATTGGAGGTGGTTGTGTGTATCCTAGGCCTTCACGTGCCTGCCTTGTTGTACCTTCCAACAGAAGTTTACACAACCTCGATGGATCATTAGGATTATACCCAGCCTTTATAAATAACTTGTATGCATTTGGATCAAATCCCTCTTTTGTACGCTTCGTAGGAAGTGTCATATCTTGTGGCGGATTTTGAGCCACAACTTCTCCAAGTAGACTTGTGGATGGATTTATCATGTCAATCTTCCTAATAGGTAAAATTAGCCCCTTTAGCACATTATCTTGGGCATCAGATGGGTGATTTTCTCTTTTTTTACTTTTGGTACATAGCGAAGAACACGAGTTGCCTTTTTTTTGTAGGTGCGACGCTTTCTTTATTCAGTGTGAAGAATGGCTTTTGGATAGTGACTATTTTGATAGTCACCGCAACCTTATTAGATGCAAGATCATCACACTCAGTCTTAGTGACATCTTCAACCCTTTTCTCATTCATAATATAATTCTTTAAGTAGAATTTTGCATCGACAAAGTGTGACTCAGCTTCAGTGAATGGTTTGTTATTGGCAACTATCTTTTATTCCACTCCACCTTCAAGGTACTTCAAGCATTGATAGTAAAAGGATGAGATAATTTTATTCCCATGTACCCAAGGCCTACCAAGTAATATATTATATGAAGTTTTAGCATCAGTCACATGCATCAATGCATTTGATTGAAAATCATCCATGCAAATCCCCAACTTGATAGATCTCATGGCCCTTTGGCCCCCTTGGTTGAAGCCTTAAATCATTATACGGCTTTCATCCAGTTTGTCAGTAGTGATGCCAAGTTCTTTCATTGTGTGGATAGGCAGGATGTTGATTCTGGATCCCTCCTCAATCAAGATTCTATTTATTCTTTTTCCTAGAACTTGACCTACTATGTACAAGGGATGATTGTGTAGGGATCCCCCAAGAAGAAGATCATCATTTGTAAATGTGATTTTTGTGTCACATACATGTGTCTCTTCGCCAAGAGTTTCAGCAAGCTTTTCGAAAGATGAAGGAACTTTCATGGGTAAATTCTCACCCTTTGCCCCCTTTTTGGCAGTATTAAAACAAAACGCCTCAAGGTTGACTCGAGCAGTCCTCGTACAAAACCAACTTAGTAAGAATTCCTCCAATGTTACTGGACACCGAGGTTTTTGGTCGTGAAGCTCCGCCACCCTTGTCTTCTTTGGAAGTTCAACGAGCTTTGTTTTCTTGGTTTCTTCACCATTCTCCTTCTGGTTGGATGCTCGAATGAATTCTTTCGCAAACTCATCCTCTTGCATCTACGCCTGGTTACCAGAGTCCAACCTTCATCATCGCCTTCGTCAACTGAAGACCTATCAAGCTTTAATATTTTCTCATTGTGCTATTCGACACATATTTAGACTGGATCGAACGAGCCAAATATGATGGGGATTTGATGAGAATTGGCCATCTCATCATCGAAGAAGATCTTTTTCTCTTTTGCCAGTTGTATGACTTTATCTTTAAAGACAAATCATTTTTCCAGAGGGTGACTTACGAGCCTATGATATTTGTAATAATTAGGGTCATTGGTCCTTCCAGCTTCGTTGGGATGCTTCATTTCTGGGAGTTAAATGAGCTTATGCTCTAGGAGTTCATTGAAAATCTCAGCAACATCAGAATCAAGAAAGGGATATTCCTTTTCTTGTATCTCCTTTAAATTTTTCTGATTTAGACGTGCTCCAGAAGTCGTTTTCACACTTTGCTTCTTTCTCACCTTTGTGGTGACCTTCACAGGAGACACATCAACATTCATGGTCTCCTTGTTGTTATTTTTGGAGACAAACTTGCTCCATCTTTTAGGTTTCTACTTATTCTTTCCCCTTCGAGGGTCATGGATATGCGCTTATCCCTTTCCAGCAGAAGACATACTCAACTCCATATCGTGAGCACAGGTAGCTAGATCTTCAAAGTATTTAGGATTAATGCCTTGAAAGATATAGAAAAGTTCCCAGTTCATTCCTTGGACGCACATCTCTATTACAGAAGCTTTGCTGAGCCTATCTTTGCAGTTTAGGCTAACATTTCTCCATCGATTGATGAAGTCAATAACTGATTCATCCTTCTTTGCCGAGTATTTGTGACCTCCACCATGTTCACTGTACGCCTTGTGCTATAAAAGTAATTTAGGAACTCGTGCTCTAATTGCTCCCAGCTATCGATTGAATTAGGCTCAAGGTCCGTATACCATTCAAAGGCGTTTCCCTTTAAGGAACGAACAAACAATTTGAAAAGATAGTCACCGCAAGTTCTAGAATTTTTAAATGTCTTAACAAAGTGTGCGATATGTTATTTTGGGTTCCCTTTGCCCTCAAATTATTGAAATTTAGGGGGTTGATAGCCGGGAGGCACTTTGAGGCTATCTATCCTTGCAGTATAGGGCTTGACATACGCAAGGAAAGATTTGGTGACAACATCATACTTGTCTTTGAGGGTCCCTTCCATGAATTCTCTTAATTACCCAATCGGGATCATTCCCACAGAAGAAACTTGCACCTCCTTAGTCACTGGTGTTTGTTTCAAAGGATTTTCTGTCTCATGAACCTTTGGAGATTTTTCAGGTGCATGGCTAGAGTCTCCGTCTATCAGACTTTCCACCTTATCCACTATCTAATCAATTCGAGCATTTTAATTCTGAATATACTTGGTCAGGCCCTCAATTACCTTTACCAGATTTGCAAGTTGCTTCTCTATAGACGAGGCATTAGTCATTATTGCTTAAATAATCATTGGTGATGTTGGAGAGTAGCACAAATTATCGTATAAGTTGATATTTGAAGTGCTCAACTTATGCGGTGTAGTCGGAGATGATGAGTCGCTTGAACGTCCATCGCTCTTTGCGCCAAAGTATTTGGAACCGAAATGCTCAAGTAGAGCTAGAGTCTTCTTAAGCGATTCTGCCATACTTCTTCCTCCTTTCGAAGCACTTGCATTGGACTTCTTTTATTTTGGGGTTGAAGATCCAAAAATTAGAGTTGGTTCGGACGGTACTGGATGTGTTTGTTGTCCTAGCAAACCTGCTTTACTTCTTGTCACAGCTCCTAAGCTTCCGAAAGTAACACTAATGATGCTTTCTACTTTAGCAGAGAACTTTGAGTCAGCAGCTTTGGAAGCAGTTGATTAAGAGTTAACCTTCTTGAATGTCATTTTAGTGTTGTTGAACTTTGCAGTTGGAAAAGTTGAGATGAGAGGTAGAGATTGTCCCACTGGACATGCTGGAATTTGTTGGACAGTAAAATTTTTGTAGTCAAAAAAATAAATAATTCGAGATAAGAAAAATATACTGCAACAATCAATTTATTGATTTCAATATGTGAGTATTACAATCTCTATGAATCCTCTGATTTACCTTTTCAAATATAATTCAAGGTCTTAAAGCTTGATCTTGAATTTGAACCTGATTTGTTGATTTGAGAAACTTGATCTTGACTTGTGCTTGAATTCAAGGGCTTTTGAGCTTGTTCTTGAATATTGCGGTCTTGATCTTAAATCTTGATAAAATGATTTGAATGCTTGAGCTTTTTAGAGAAATTACGGCGTTCGATCCATGAGCTTTCTCTTGCTACTTGTTAGAGTTCTTGGGGTTCCCTTTTCTGAAATATGAGACCTCTATTTATAGTTGTTGGAAAGGAAGAGTCATGATGAATATGGAATTCCTTTGACCAATCAAATTTAAGTGATGTGACATCTTTTTATGGGCTTTTATTTCATAGGCCTGCTGCATCATTTTGACATGTGACATTTCTATTGGTTCCTTCACTTGACTTGGCATGCCTCGTCATTTGACACGTGATGCTTATTTGGGCCTCTAGAATATAACAATATCTTGGGCTTATTAAAGTGGGCTCATCATTTGTAGCCTAAATTAATGGGTTAGCCCAATAAAAATTGGACTTTAATTAAACCCATATATGTTTGGACTTAAAGAATTAATCCAATTATATTAATCCACAATATTTATTTGGGATTAATATATTTTGAATTTAATATAATCCAAATTTTGTACAAATTTAAATTTAATAAAATTGCATCGCCCATAGTAGTGTATGAACATTTTTATTATAGCGATAGATGGATAATTTAACATTTAATTTTCATCTTAGTTTTATATTATAAAATTTTCGAGTAAAAAAAAAGTGAATGATCTTATATCATCACATTTGTGTAAGTATTTCTCTTACATACATTTGAGTAAGACCAAAAATGTGTAACTGAGAAAATTTAAAAAGTAACTCTTTCTAATATAACATAAATAGAGAAACTAAAGAGTATAAAATGTGAAGAATGAAACAATTTAAAAGAAAAAGGAAAAAATAAAAATATAATATCATTCAGGTAAATAAACTAATAGAAACAATCAAGAAAAACGAAAAGGTGCAACTAATAAATAGAACTTAAAAAATGACATTGATTTCTTTTTTAAAAAAAAAAAAAAATCAAAGGATGCAAGTTATCAACAGTAGTTGATTGTCGAGATCTCTCCACCCTAGATTAGAAGTTTTAAATTTGAGCAAGACAGATCATGTTAGAAAATGTCACTCTAAGCAATGGATCATGCAATATTCGAATTTGAATAATCTAAACTTCAGTACAAATATTTTTTTTAAATCAAATTTTCTGTGAGATTTGCTGGATCTTTTTTATTAATAGAACTTCAACAGAAATATTGATATCACATAGGAAACAAAAAAATACATAAATTAAAAAGATAAATAGGAAAGGAAAAAGAATAAAAATAAAAAAGGCAAAGTTACAAAAACAAAAAAAATAAAAAAGAAATTTATCTTTTTTCTTTTGCCTATAAAAGGTACTCCTGCATACATCACTTTTCTATGAACCAATTGGAAAACATCAATGAGTCAGCAAAATAAAACCAACACAACATCAAAATAAATTCATTCCTTAAGTTTTTCAAGGTATAAGAAATTTTATACATATATTTGTATGAATTCATAATTATTGCTATAAATAAACTAAGTTATAATACAAATATTTTTCATGTAGAATTTTTGATATATAGCTTTTAGAAATTTTAGCCTTTACTAATGTTTTTATTTTTATGCATTTAGTCGTATCTTTTATTTCTTTTGTTATATAATACTATATACATAGTTTACCAATTTTATGAAGTAACATTTTTTTTGGAAGTCCTATTAATAGTGTTTTAGTCATGTTTTTTTTATTCATATGAATTTTATATAAAAATAAAAATTAAAAAAAATATATAAAATAAACCAAGAAAGCAAATAATACAATCAAATTCGAATTTGAAGTCCTTTTTTCCCTATTTTATATCTTTTTCCTTATTTCTCACATGTTAATTTTGTGTCTTTCCTAGTTACAATTTTTATTATCAAAATTTTCACTCAAATCATAAGTTAATCTTTAGGTAATATTTTTAAAATATTCCTACTTTTTTTATTCTTTTTCAGTAATATCTCTTATCATTTATAATTTATCATTATCCTCTATAAATTTAGGGAGACAATAAATGAAACATACAAAGTTTAAATATGAAACAAAATAAATGAATCATTCTTTGTAAATTGAACTTTAATTTGATAACATTATATGAAGCATTTGTTGTCCATTCTTTTTATTTATTGACATCTTAATGAATAATAAGTAAATACAATAGAGATCAAAGAAGAAGAAAATAACAATATTCATATGAAAGTCTGGGTTGAAAAATATACTTATCAAATATATTGTAGATTTATCCTAAAACTTCTTCAAAATTTTTGATTTCTGCTTCATTTCTTCTTCTTGATTCTCCCTCGAATACCTCGAATGCGTTATTGGTTCAAGATCTCTACAAGAGCACAAAATAGGTAGTAGCAACATTTACGTTTTGAGAGTATAAAATGATGATGGATTATTATGACCTTTTTGTTGGATCATTCTTTTTATCTTACTATCTTCTGCAAATTCATTATATTACACAAGTTACGATTCAATTCATGAAAAATTGAAATGTTGAATGCACATTATATGTTTGTTTTTATACTAATTTTAATGGTGCCTCCAAAAACCTTTCAAATCCTATACTAATTAGGTAATGGAGAGTTATGTTTTTAATTGAAATTAAATAGTAATATTTTAATGATGTAACTTGATCAATATGAAGAGTTGTTCTATTAATTCTGTAGCTTTGTATGTTTAATTTTCTTAATTATGCAGCCTAGGACCATTGTATCTTTAATCTACTCTTAATCATTATATTCTTAACATAGAATACATTTTTAATTTTAAAATGTGAAAAAATTCAAAAAAGGAGAAAACAGATAAATACAATTGAAGATTATTGAGAGGTGTCACATCAGCATTCTTACAACCTTTCTTTATATATATAGAGAGAGAGATTGTGAATTATTTTAGAAAATTATATACTTCCTCTGCTTCGTTGTACTTAGCCCTTATTGATCAGACACATATTTAACAAAATTTTAATTAGAGGTTCATTTTACTAAACTAATTTTATTAATGTTGTCTTAAAGTCTAAATTTGACTACTGTTATTTTATATATATTTTTAAACTACTATTATTTTATTTAATTATTTAATACTTCTTTCATTTCTAAATAGTTATTACCGTTTTTGTTTGCACCCCTTTAAGAAAAAACATTAATTACATGCTAAATTGACAAAATTACACTTAATTTTTACTTTTCTATATTTAATACTTCTTTCTTTTGGGGTACTATATTGGTATCTCATCATATTATGACTAACAGTAAAGGCGGAACAAAGTAATACTTTGGTTTATGAAATGACAAGTATTAAGAAATATCTATTTTTGGTAAGAACGACAACTAATTAAGGGCGAAGCTAGTACTAAGGATGCTATGAGGAAACAAAATAAAACTCTCTTGATTTACTAAAATAAACAAATATAATAAAACATCTCTTTTTGATATAAAGAGCAAATAAAATAATACTAGAGTAATTTTTTTTTTTTTTGATTTCTCACTTGGTGTCCGTTACCTGCATTGGAGTCCCGACTAATTTGAATCACGCACTGTCGGGCTATTTTTGGGGGTGACGCTTCCAGCGAAATTTTCTTCATATCTAGAGCTCGAATCCAATATCTCTAATTAAGGATGGAATAATTCCACAATTACACCACAATCCATGTTGGTAAAGGAGTAAACGTTTTACTTAAGCAAGGATAGATTTGAAAGAAAAAATCAATTATCACCATCTTGGACTCCCAAAGTAGCACTTATTTTGTACCCTTCATTCTAAAATAGTTATTATCTTTAGCTTATCAAGAGTTAATTTAATTAATTTTTAAAGTTAAATTAAATTAATTAAATATATTAAAATTAATAATTTAAATGTTAATCTTTTTGGAAAGTGCTATAAATTATAATTTTTGTCACATCGATGTAATAAAAAAATATATTTAAAAATATTGATCAAAATTTATATTATTTGACTTGTAAAAGAAAATTTACTCTCTTTTAGTTTCATTTTTCCTTGACCTTTATATTAAAAATAACTTTATTTTACTCTTCCATTTTAGTAAATCAAGATAAATTTATCAATCTTTCAATACTATCCTTATTATTATAAGTATATAAAATACTACTATTAGTTCAACTTGAATTTAGCTCCCCTCCATTTTCCTCAAGTGCACATTTAGATGGTGACACTTGTCATATTTAAAATTTATAGATTTAGATTAAATTATTTTAATAAATCTCTAATAACCATAATTAAAAAATAAGTAAGGAAAAAACTCTAACTTTGGTAAAAATAAATTCATCTTTCACTAATTTTGATTCCTCATTAATATCATAATTTTCATGATATACTTTACATCCCTAATTTTAAAATATCTCCCTTTTTAATCTAACAAAATAAAATCAAATATCAATTTGTAATAAAATTATAAAAAATGCATGATTAAAGAAGCAGCAAAATATTTCTTTTTAAAAGAGACAAACTTCATGTTTAGTCAGAAACTATTTTAAAATATTATTAATACTAGTATCTACCATACAATATCTTTTTTCCTCCCCACTTCTCTTTCATTTCTGGCATAATGTTATTCACCAAAAACTTATTTTTTTACTAAATTAACAAAAGTTATTTTTTTTCTTCAAAAGCGGTAGTTTACAAGATTTCAATAAAAATAAAAAATATAATGTTATTTGTTATAGTAATTGAGAAAGTATGATTTGAATTTTTTTTAATACTAAATTTCTCCAGATAATTATCTCGAATTATTTTTGTAATTTTGTATTTTTCTGCGTATTTTTAACTAATGATATTTATGTTTTGACAATTTTTTAATTAAAATCAAAGCAATCATATCAAAAACATAATAAAGAAGAGTATTATGAAAGTAATAATATTAATGAGGAGTCAATATAGTGGAAGATGAAATTTTATTACCGAAATTGATGAATTTCTTTTCTAATTTGTTCTTCAACTATGGTTAAAAGGCTTGTTAAAGTAATTTAATCTAAATCTTTGAATTTTAAATATGATAAGTGTCCATCATCTAAATGTGTACTTGAGGAAATGGAAGGAAGTTGTAACGTAGGGGAGCCAAATTCATCAAACTTAGATAAGGTTAATTTAGTTTAATAAATTCTTAATAAATATTTTCTTAAATGAAATTCAATAAAAAGAGAGAAATTAAACTTGACCTAAGGTAGTACTATTATTTATTTATTTTACAACTCTACAGTTTTTAAATCGAAAAGAGAAATGAGATGATACAACGCTATATTGAATAAAACAAAAAAGTGAACATCCTTTTGCTCCCGAGAATTTATAGAGCACCAATGACAATACATTACTCATCATGTTTCATCTTCTATAAATACAAGACTAGTATGACTATTTTCATCAGCGTCTTGTCATTAAAAATATGGGAGAAAGCTCATTGCACAGTAGCTTATCTTCATCATCACCAAGACAAGTGAAACTATTTGGTTTTCAGGTGACGGAATGTGACAAAACCACCGAGCCTCCTCCTCCACCGCCACAGCCATCTCATGATGTGGAGGGAAAGAGATTCGAGTGCCAATATTGCCATAGAGAATTTGCAAATTCTCAAGCACTAGGTGGACACCAAAATGCACACAAGAAGGAAAGGCAACGAACAAGACGAGCTCACCAAATAGGTGATCATCAGCCTCGTTTCCGCCAGGTAGTTCCGATGATCAATGCACATGCAGTAAGATCAGGGTTGATCAATAATAATAATAAGAGTATTATGTCTCGGTATTATGGGGCTCGGTTGCGGTCACAGGTACTTTCAGGGGCTCCACTTCGATTTCAGATACATATGCGTCAACAACAGCTCATGGCCGTTCAAAATCCAGTTGATATAAATAATAATGAAGCCGAGGTTGATCTTCACCTACGACTTGCACCTTCCAGGGACTGATCATGAAATACTCAATAATTTCCATTTCCAAATCTCCTTCTGTTTAGCCTTACTATAAATAATTCAATGAGAATTTAGTACCAATTAGTTATTCTTTCCTTCTTTTTGCTTAGCATTTTTGTTTTTCAATGGGTGTTATATATAACTTAAGAATGAGTAAATTCCACTTCCGCGTAACCTTTACTGGTTGAGAAACAATATATCCTTCCATCTTTTGAATGAGAACACAACTCTCCTTGAATAACATTTGTAGATGCAGCGACGAATTCAGGAATTTTCTTTAGGGGGTTCGAAAAATGAAAATATAAATGTGTGAATAAGCCAACAAAATAAAATTTTAAGAAATGTAATAGTATATAGTCTATAGATATAAAATATTTAAACTTAAATAGGAGTAATTAATAAGTAAAAGAAAAAAGTTACAATTGAGGTTTTAAATTTTGGAAAAAGAAAAAAAGGGTTTTAAGTTTTTTGAGTTTTTTTGTTGATTTTGTATTTGAACTTATTTTAATTTTTTTTTATATAGCAATTAGAGCGGCCAGCAACGTAGATTCTTAAGTAGCAGCAGTTGTAAAGCAATTGGACAGATTTTTTTAAAAATAAACCAGCAAGAGCACCCCTCGCAGGGATCGAACCCACTTAAGCAACTGGATAGATTTTTTTAAAAATAAAACAGACAATTGGATAGATTTTTAAAAAATAAAACATCAAGAGCACCCCTCGTAGGGATCGAACCCACTTAAGCAACTGGAAAGATTTTTTTAAAAATAAAACAGCAAGAGCACCCCTCGTAGGGATCAAACCCGCAAAGTGGGTGCAGTAAGCGTCCTAGAATTTCAGATGAGACCATTGAGCTATTTAACAACTTTGTATTAGGTGGTTCAAATTTAATATATGCACATAAATATAGATTTTCTATCTTATATATACAACGTAATTTTTTGTTGAAGGGATTCGGGTGAAACCCTGGCGACCACGTAGTTCCGCCCCTGGATGGATGAGTTATAAAATATTAATTCAAGGAGAACCGTAATATCACAACTTTTTCCCCATTTTCAATATACAACACAAATACTTGTCTAAAGTCCACAAAATGCAGATTAAATGTGTCTATAAAAATCAAAGATTACTTTTTGTACTTCGGATGATGGCTATGTATATTTTCTCTGTTTTATGTCATTTTCGTTGCGGGAACAGAGACCTCATTAAGGACCATCCAATTGTGGGGCTTCTTTTAGTTTATCCAGAGGCCTTGGGTAAACTAATCGAGTGAGCATTTGTTGTCTTGGGTACACAATCTGCATTTTGACAAAACTATTTCGACACAAGTTCAAGATTAAATTAAGAATACTTATGAAATTTTCCAACACCTTCAACACAAATTCAATATAAACTATCAAAGAAGTGTGATTTTATTAAGAAATAAGATGAAAACAGAATAAGCCAACTCTCCCGAATTCATGGAGTGTCCTTAAGGAAATAATTCCCTCAAGTACCTAAGGTTGCAGATTTTTTCTTCCAGGATAAAATGGCTTCACAACCAGAATGTAGTGGTACCTCAATCTTTCTGATTTTCTTCGAACTCAATAAATGGGGGATGATCACACATAGTTTTTAGAAGTAAGAGAATATTTTTCTTATGCAGAATTTTTCATACTAAACTTGTGGAAAAAATCCAGGTTTATATAGCCATGAAGTACCCTTTTGGAAATGAGGCAACGATTCATTCAGAAAGGTGTATCCTTTGGAACAATCATGTCTGTCTATTTGAAAGATTGTGTCTTTTTCTGAACAGTCACAACTATCCGAACAGTCTTCCCTTTTTCTGAAATAGTGTGTCTCTTCCGAGCAGCTTTCAGCGTTTCTGTATGCAGAAGCATGAACGCGTTAATGGAGAAACAAAAACTATTGCATTTTTTTCTTTGGATTTTTGAACTGGATTTTCCCTACTTTTCAAATAAATTGTCTAAAAAATTAATTTCATCGATCATTTTAGAATCCGAAGCCGAAGCCAAGCGAGCAACGACGACGACGACGTGACGCACCTCTTGGTTCTTTCCTCACTATCCATGTGGAGTTTGTGTTACTTAATAAAAACACATGAAAGTTTCATTTTCCCACCAATGTTGGAGAATTAGTAGAATTTTCTTATTTTTTAGTACACTTTTATTTTTAAGTGTGATCTCATCCCCCTCCCCCAACTAATTTCCTCCATTTTTCATTCACACTTTTAACTTGAACCCAACAACCCCCCACATGAAGAAGGAATGACTATTCTTTGTAAAACTTTTACGAACAAGTATATGATCATCAAGCGAAGAATGATTGCATCTGGAAAAGTGAGCTTCTCTTTAAACTTCTCGTAGTAAATATGCATCGGATGCACTCGGTCAATCGGTAGATTTGACATCCTTGAACCTTCGAGCTTTAATGTACACCGAGATAATACATGTCATACAACCAGCCTTTTACCATTTATGGTTCTCACGGTTTTGTTCGTTTCAGCCATAAATACTTTTCGATTTCATAAGAGCTTAGAGAATAGACTTTTACTAACATCTCCTTAAAGCAGCTTCTATTTCACCCTCACATAGGTGATTTCTAATTGTTCAATCCTATAGATTAAACTATTTGGTAAAATCTGCCAAATTTAGATAATCATTAAAAGACTTTCCACTATAAGTCTTATCTTTATTTATTAAATATTTTCTACATCATGAGAATGGGTTGGGTATAATGGCAATGTTGAACCCATCAGACACAACTTTGTTTGATCTCCTTGAACCTAGCTCTTGAGATCTCCAGTATGCTAGGTAGAGTTACCACCATGCTGACTTGTCCTTGACCATAAACCCATTCCCTTGGATGTTCTATCAATTCCTTCTCTAGTTAGGGCTTTTGTAAGTGGATCCGACACATTATTCTTTGACTTCACATACTTAACAGTTATAATTCCACTAGAGAGAAGTTCCCTAACAGCATTATGTCTCCATATTATATGACGAGATTTACCGTTAAATATCATGCTCCCTTCCCTACCTATAGCTGTTTGACTATCATAGTGTATAGATACTGGTGCCAATAGTTTGGGCCAATAAGGAATATCTTCCAAGAAATTCCGGAGTCATTCTATTTTTTCACGAGCTTTATCTAATACGATAAACTCAGATTTCACTGTAGAGAGAGCAATACATATCTGTTTGGATGATTTCCAAGAGACTGCTGCTCCACCTATAGTAAATATATATTCACTTGTGGATTTTACTTTATTTTATCTGGTGATCTAATTTGCATCACTATATCCTTCAATTATCATAGGATATTTATTATAATGCAAAGCTTAGTCTTGAGTGTATTTAATATACCCCAAGACTTTTTTCATTGCCATCTAATGAGTTTTATTGAGATTACTCGTGTACCGACTTAACTTACTAATAGCACATGCTATGTCTGGCTATGTACAATTCATGATATATATCAAACATCCCAACACTCTTGCGTAGTCCAACTGTGAGTCACTTTCACCTCTATTCTTTTGAAGTGCAGAGCTCATGTCCAATGGAGTCTTAGCAATACCAAATTTCAAATACTTGAACTTGTCAAGTACATTTTCAATGTAATGAGACTGTGACAATGTCAATCCTTATGGAGTTCTTATTCCTAAGATCACATCCGTAACTCCAAGGTCTTTCATGTCAAACTTGCTCTTAAGTATTAGTTTCATAGCATTTATGTCAGAAATGTCTCTATTAATAATCAACATATCATCCACATACAAACAAATAATGACCTTGTGATTTGGAGCGTCTTTAATGTAAATACATTTATCACATTCTTTTATCTTAGACCCATTTGCCAACATGGTTTGATCAAACTTCATATGTCATTATTTAGGTGCTTGTTTTAGTCCATAAAGTGACTTCACAAATTTATACACCTTATTTTCTTTACCTGGAACCACAAAACCCTCAGGCTGTTCTATGTAAATTTCTTCCTCTAATTCTTCATTTAGAAATTTTGTTTTCACATCCATTTGATGTATTTCATGACCATATACCACTGCCAAGGCAATTAACATCTGAATTGACATTATCCTTGTTATAGACGAGTATGTATCAAAGTAATCAAGGCCTTCCTCCTGTTTGAAAACTTTTACTACAAGTCTTGCCTTATATTTGTTAATAGTACCATCCGTTTTTATTTTTCTTTTAAATATCTATTTAGAACGAAAAGTTTATTTCCTGGAGGAAGATCAACCAACAAGTATGGTTGCTCAAGATTGATTCAATCTCACTATTTACTGCCTCTTTCTAAAAGGATGAGTCGAAAGACAACTTGGCTTCTTTAAATCTTTGAGGCTCATTTTCTAAGAGAAATGTTACAAAATCCAATTCAAACAAGGTTGACGTTCTTTGACGTGTACTACGTCTTGAATTCTCATATGTACATCCTCACTTGGTTTATCTCGATGTCGTTTAGACCCTCCACTAGACTGTTTATGTCTAGTTTATGTGGATAAATATTTTTAAAGAACTCAACATTATCTGATTTAATTATCGTATTTTTATTGATATTCGGATATTCAGATTTATGAACCAAAAACTGACATGCTTTACTACTTTTAGCATAACCTATGAACACACAGTCCACTATCTTAGGTCCTATTTTCACCCTTTTAGGCATAGGAACTTGGACTTTCGCTAGGCGCCCCCATACTTTGAAATATTTCAAGTTGGGTTTCCTTCCTTTCAATTTTTCATATATAATTGATTGTATCTTACTATGAGGAACTCTATTGAGTATTCGGTTAGCTGTAAGGATATCTCCCCCCTATAAGTTTTGCGGTAAACCTGAACTTATTAGTAAGACATTCATCATTTCCTTTAATATTTGATTTTTCCTTTTCGCAATTCCATTAGATTGAGGTGAATACGGGGTCGTAGTTTGATAGACGATTCTAGTCTCTACACATATTTTTGCAAAGAGAGATTCATATTCTCCATCCCTATCACTTCTTATCATTTTGATCTTTTTCTCTAACTGATTTTCAACTTCTGTTTTATATTGCCTAAACACATCTATTTCTTTATCCTTACTGTTTAGTAAATAGACATAACAGTATCTAGTGCAATCGTCAATAAAAGTTATAAAATACTTTTTTCCATCACGAGATGGTGTTGACTTCATATCACAAATTTCAGTGTGGATTAAGTCGAAGGGATTAGGATTTGTTTCAATGGGCTATACGGATGATTAGTATACTTTGATTCCACACACATTTGATATTTTAATTTATTTCACTCAAAGTTTGGCAAAACTTCTAAGTTAATCAGTTTTCACAATATTTTGTAATTGACATGTCCTAATCGTTTGTGCCATAAATTATTAGACTCAAGCAAGTTAGAATAAATAAAACTTTTATTGATTTCAACATTCATTACATTTATCTAAAATAGGCCCTCAGTGAGGTAACCTTTTCCTATGTACACTTCTCCTTCACTAAGTATAATTTTTTCAAAAATAATTACATATTTAAATTCATTTTTATCAAGAAGCGATACAGAAATCAAGTTCTCTCTTAAATTTGGTACATACAGGATATTTTTGAGAGTCAAAAATTTGCCAGAAGTCATTTTCAAGCATTCTTTTCCTGTCCCTTCAACTTTTACAGTTGAGAGTTTTCCATGTAAATATTCTCTTCACCTTGAGCCGGAGCGAATACAGCAAGCAACTCTTTATTTGCGCAAATGTGGTGGGTGGAACCAGAATCCATCCACCATTCTCTAGGATATCCCATCAAGTTACATTATGAAAGCATGGTATATAGATCGTCCATTTCATTCTTGGATTTATCCATACTTGCTTGATCCTTCTTTTTGTCTTTCTTTGGGGCACGATAATCTGTAGACTTGTGGCCAACCTTGCCACAATTAAAGCATTTTCCTTTGAATTTCGTCTTAAGTTGATTGTTTTGTTATCCAGCTTTATTCTGCTTCTTTGAGTTGTTGGGGTCTTCTGCTACAATGTTAGCTCCATTCATTGCAGAATTTCCTTTAGACCTCTTCTCTGTGACTTTATTGTCTTCTTCAATGAGCAGCCTCACAATGAGGTCTTTGACTATCATCTTCTTTCATTTGTGTTTCAATTAATTCTTGAAGTCCTTCCATAAAAGTGATAACTTCTCAATAATCGCAGTAATTTGTAATGCCTCGTTCACAACTAAACCTGCAACAAGGTTTATGTGAACATTAAGAAATTTTTTAACATGTTCAAATAAGGCATTCATTAAATTTATACCTTCCGCAAGGAGATGGTGGATGATGACTTTTAACTCTTGTACTTAAGAAATAATAGTCTTGCTGTCAATCATTTTGTACTCAAGGAATCGTGCAACATAGAAATTCTTGGTTCCCACATTCTCAGTCTTATATTTCTTTTCCAATGCATTCCAAGGTTCTTTAGATGTCTTCATTACGCTGTAGATGTTTTGTAGGTCATCTTGGAGGCTACTTAGGATGTAATTCCTATATTGGAAACCAGAATGTTTCCATGCCTCTGTTACAACAAATCGCCCCTAGTCCGAAGTTCCTTCGGGTACTTCTAGAGCATCTTTTGAAATAAACCTTTGAAGACATTAAGTTGTTAAATAAAATAACATATTTTTTTTTCACCTCTTGAAATCAATTTCAAAATTTTTTTCGGGCCTTTCCCCTAGTGCCATAACGGGTGACACATTTGTGTGACTGGTTATGGAAATATTAGTCGCTGCCACACTTGTCACACCATCAGCATGACCTTCTATAGTCATTTTTCCTATCATAAAAAAATAGTCAACTTTAGTATAAAATATACTAATTACAATTTCATAGCAACTTATAACCACTACTTGTTTCTAGTTTAATGACGAAGTTTTTAAGTCTTCCAATCATTAACTGAATGACCTTTAACTTGTGATGAAGATTTTATTTCTTCAAATCACTTGTTAAGTTCAAATGGAGTAGAAAGATTAAAGCTTTAATCTACAGAAACCAAAAAATACATATCATGAAGTTTAATTCCTTAAGATTGTTGTCTTGGGTACACAATCTGCATTTTGGAAAAACTACTTCAACACAAGTTCAAGATTAAATCAAGAACACTTATGGAGTATTCCAACACCTTCAACACAAGTTCAATATGAACTATCAAAGTAGTGTGTGATTTTATTAAGAAATAAGATAAAAATAGAATAAGCCAAGTCCTCTGAATTCACGGAATGTTCTTAACGAAATAATTCCCCTCAAGTACCCAAGCTTGCAGAATTTTCCTCCCAGGATAAAATGGCTTCACAACCAGAATGTATCGCTACCTCAAAATTTTTGGTTTTTTTCGAACTCAATCAATAGGGGATGATCACACAGAGTTTTTAGAAGCAAGAGCATATTTTTCTTATGCGAAAATTTTTCATACTAAAACTGTGAAAAAAATGCAGGTTTATATAGCCATGAAATATCCCTTTGGAAAGGAGGCAATGGTTCATTCAGAAAGGTATATCATTTGTAACAATTATGTTTTTCCATTTGAAAGATTGTGTCTTTTTTTAAACAGTCACAACTATCCGAATAGTCATCCCTTTTCCTAAAATAGTATGTCTCTTTCGAGCAGCTTTCAGTGTTTCTGTATACAGAAGCATGCACGTGTTAATGGAGAAACAAAAACTATTGTGTTTTTTCCTTTGG
The DNA here is from genome assembly GCF_002878395.1 of Capsicum annuum. Taxonomy (NCBI): domain Eukaryota; kingdom Viridiplantae; phylum Streptophyta; class Magnoliopsida; order Solanales; family Solanaceae; genus Capsicum; species Capsicum annuum. The sequence continues at coordinate 57,141 of NW_025854011.1, forward strand.
ATTTTTGGACTAAATTTTCCCTACGTTTTAAATAATCTTTTTCTAAAAAATTAATCTCATCGATCGATCATTTGACAAATTCAAATCCAAAGCCAAAATCGAGCGAGCGACAACGACGATGGCGGGAGGTACCTCTTGGTTCTTCCCTCATTATCCATGTGGATTTTGTGTTATTTAATATAAACACATGAAAGTTTCATTCTCCCGCCAATGTGGGAGAATTAGTAGACTTTCCTTATGTTTGAGTACACTTTCCTCTTGATCTCATTTTTTCCTCCACTAATTTTCTTCATTTTTCATTCTAACTTTTAACTTGAACACAACAGAACTAATATTGACATCAAAATAGCGTTAAAGTAAAAAATAATGTTGGTTAAAATGGAGAGAAATTGAAATATATGTCACTTTATAACAACTGTTCTCCCACATTGAAAGGAGAAAGAAAAATCCTTCTACTTAAATATTGAAGCACTCATTCATATGGATAGTAAAACAATAAGAAGAGAAGTCTTGTGCCGTCACCCGACGCATGTCATAATGCACCTCAAAAGGACGTGCCCCTTTGAGGCACTGGTTGAAGACGAAAAAAAGGTGTCCTTCATGAAGGTGCCGATATTGCATGTCACAATGCACCTCGAAGGGATGTGACCCTTCAAGACACTGGTTGAAGACAAAAAAAGGGTAACCTGTGCAAGAAGGTGCCAATTTTCTAATGCAGATGACCCCACAAGTCAAGGCCAATATTTTGGTCTTTGCCAAATGTCGACCTATGGTCGTATGTGTCCCATCTGCGGGATGGTTCGATGGACCAAAATAGTTCTTTTTATAAAAGAATTTCTTTATTTCTGAAGCGCCACCTTTTGACTATAAATACCTGATTTTTCCTCAAATAAAGTGACAAAATTTTAAAGTGAAAAACATCTTTTTCTTCCTAAAAGGTCAAGTGTGATTTATGAATCATTGAGTGCATTCATAGTTAGACAGAGTTTGAGGTACCACCATTCTATTGATGTGATTCATATATTTCATAACCTTAGGTACTTGACGAGAATAATTTTCTTAAGGACACACTGTGAATTCAGTGGACTTGAATCTTCCAATCTTCATCTCTTTCTAACGTTTGATTTTTCTATTTTTAGAAAATAGTTTGAACTTTATATTGTTCATGTTCATAAGTTGGATTGAAATTTTTGTTGAAGTTCAAAGTTGTGAATACAGAGTTACAACTTCATTTGATTGTTCATAGGTTAATTTAAACATGTGTTTGAAGTTACTGTTGAAAATTACAGATTTTACTAGATCAAAAAACCAATAATCTTAAAGAAATTATAAGTACTTTGTTAATTTGTATTAGGTCTGATTTTCTAGATACTAAAATCTTTTGATTTCTACTTTCTTGATTAGAAGAATATACAAACTTCAATGAAAAATTGAATTCTGAATTTGGTTTGAAGAATATAAAAACTTCACTGATTTATTGAAATCTCTGTATTGGTTTCTGAAGTTTAAAACCTATGAATTTTCACTCTGCTTTAAGTTGATTCTAATTTGAAGAATATCAAATTTGTCAAGTTTCAAAGTTTATTCGATTGTTGATTTGAAGACATAAAAACTTCATCATTGACTAGAAACAAGTTGTTTAAAGATTAAGTTTTTATAGTTAGTACTTTGAAATACTAAAGTATTTGTCAAAGTTTTACAAAAAAAGTAACTAATGCAATTGAACAACAACTTGATTCTAGTGTGTATGGTTCTTTCTTAACAACAATCAATATTGCATCATTAAGCTATGCAGATGTTGCTCTAGCAATGACAACTACAAAAAAATTGGAAAAATATTTCGGTGTGAACTTCAAAGAATGATAGAAAATGATTTTCTTTTCGCTGACCAAACTTGAAATTAAAAGGTCCACAAGTAGACATTCTCATGTTCCTGAAATAGAAAAGTTTGAAAGCTAATTATTTGGTTTGAAAAATCTTGTGATTCATCTCAAGATAGAATAGTATAATGAGTTAAATGAGAATCATCAATGATGGTTACAAATCCTGTTAAGGATGATGCTCCAAGTAATAAAAAATGAAAAAGTCTTCTGGATAAGAGAAAGAGCAGAACAAGAAAATGTTCAAAGGCAAGTATATAATTGTAGTGAAGTTGGACGCAAAGCTCTAAATTACCAAGTTCTGAAAAAGAATAAGAAAAGAACTCAGATAAATATGTCAGAAGAAACTGAAAATATTGAAAATCGATGTGCTATGATTACTTAATATAGTCTAGTTGAAAATTCAAATGAATGGTGGTGTGATTTGGGAGCCACTAGACATGTTCGTGCAAATAATAAAGCTTTTGCTATTTATGATACCGCTAGTTCCAAAGAAGTAATCTTCATGGGAAATAACACAACAACCAAGGTTGAAGGTAGTGGAAAGATATTCCTAAAAATGACTTCCGTCAAGGCATTGACTCTCAATGATGTTCTTTATAGTCCTACTATTTGGAAGAAATTAGTGCCGACAATACTTCTCATTAAAAATGGATTCAAGTGTTTGTTTGTGTTGGAGAAAGTTAATAACCAAAAATAAAATTTATGTAGAAAGGGCTACCTCAATGATAACCTTTTCAAACTTGAAGTAATGACTATTGAAATGAAGAATGTTGAGGCTTCTTCTTACTTGCTTAAGTCAAATGAATTATGGCATGAATGTTTGGGACATGTCAATTACAAAACCTTATGAAAATTGATTAGTACAACTTTTCACCTACAAACAAATGGTCATGCAGAGAGGACCATTCAGACCTTAGAAGGATATATTGAGGGCTACTATGATTAATTTCAAAGGTATTTGGGATGATCACTTGCCTTTGATTGAGTTTTATTATAATAACATAGATTACTTTAGTATTCAGATGGACCTGTTTGAGGCTTTTTATGGTAGGAGGTGTAGATCTCCTATTAGGTGGTTTGAGGTTGGTGAAGCTGTGTTGATAGGGCTAGATTAAGTGCATGAGGTGATGGAAAAAGTTTAGCTAATTAGTAAAAGGTTGAAATCTTCTTAGAGTCATAAAAAATAGTACATAGATGCGAGAAGTTGGGAGCTTGAGTTTGATGTTAGTGATTTCGTCTACTTGAAAATTTCGCCCATGAAAGGGTTGAAGAGGTTTAGTAAGAAAGGAAAGCCCAGTCCCCGTTATGTTATTCCTTACAAGATTTTGAGTTGATATAGTAAGGTAGCCTATGTGTTGGAATTTTCTGTAGAGTTAGTATCACTGCATCAAGTCTTCCATGTTTCCTTGCAAATGAAGTGCGTTGGTGATCCAACCCCAATAGTCCCTTTAAAAAGGGTTGGCATGGAAAATTACCTCATTTTTACAGAGGTCCCAGCTGAGATCCTTGATCATCAGATTTGTAGGCTAGGGAATAAAGTGGTTGCCTTGGTAAAGGTTATGTGGAGAAATCAGTCAGTTGAGAGAGCTACTTGGGAAGAAGAGGCAGATATAATGACCAAGTACCTCCATATTTTCTCTTCAAACTTAGTCTCAGCATGGGGTAATATTTTCCCTAATTAATTAATTCTTTCATTACTATCTCAGACTACTTAGTTATTTTTGTGTCATAGCATGCATTCATGAGTTCATTTCATTCCATGCATCAGTCATATAATTAGACATCAGTTCATGGTTCAGCTCGTAAGTATTCAGTGTAAAAATTTCAGATTTTCCCCTAGTACTTCAGCTTAGTCAGTTTTATTCAAGGATGCATGATACCAAAGAGGATATATTGTAATACCCTAAAATTTTCAGCTCTAGACCCACAAAAACATAGGCCATTGAATTAGTTTTCCAACTCTACTAGTCTCACCTTAATCCAAAGTCGTAGTAAGAAGTTATGGAAAATCTTCTAAGGCACTATCAAACTGTCAGTGACAATGACTCTAGTAGCGACCATTATCAAAAACAATGAATAGTAGCCTAGACTCATTTCCATAATAGTAGGTGACCAAAGAATTTCCTCTAGTGGTAACAAGTCCAGTACATGCCTCGTTAGACGAAATGAGTCGTAGTGTGTAGACTCATTGTCATAAAAATAGGGAACCAAAGACTCAATCCCTTGGCAATGAGCCTTCATAATGACTCATTATCAGACCTAAAGAGTCATCAGGAGGAAGTATTGCCACTACAAAAAGGACCCAAAAGCTTAGGTCCTCAGGTGATGACTCGTTACAAGATATAACGAATCATTACTTGAGCTGTGATGATTGTTTCTCCGAATTACCTTTTTCAATTTCAATCAACACTCCTCATAGCAACACCATTTCATGTATTATACATGCACAAAAACAAAAAATAAAATCTTTTCTATCATGCATAAATAAAAGGATACGTTCCACTTTCGTGGCATGATGATTGCGCCCTATCTTTTGTGGTAAGGTACCCCTCCGACTATCATTATATTTCTACTTAGAATATTTGAATCTCCATCCAAATTTTTCTCACTATGACTTGAGAGGTAGAGGGACAAAATATTTAAATCTTATAAGGTGAAGCTATATAGAGGTGGGCTCATTACGCTGAAGCTTCTATCTCGCCACTTTGAAGACTTGAACCTTTTACCCAGTTTCACATCAAATTTTTTATTTGGCTCCTTGGTCAAAGGTGGGGACATCAATAGATCACTATTTGTACATCAAAAGTTGAGCTTCTTGGCCTTTGATGGTAGGGTTTCCATGTGCTCTTTTGGAGTGTCAAATTCCAAAATGTAGGGATGGTGCTCTTTTTCCCCATAATCTACCATTTTCCCATGTAGATGGATTCTCATCATATTCTCTAAGAACAATTTTGAGATGTGGTTTGAAGGAGGTCCATCCCTTAATTTTGGAATTGCATCCTTAGTCACACCCTCACCCCGAAATGGACTAGGGTCTTCATAAGAGATATGCTTTGCTTTTTTTTTTTGACTATAGTACCATTTCCTCGATCTTGGAATCTTCAAAAATATGTGGTTTGGTTGATTGAGAGATCTCTGAGGCTTCTTTGGTACCAAGCTCATCATCATAGCTTAGTTTCTTTTCTTGATTAACCTCTTTTTCGTAAGTAGGTAGGTGATGGCATTTGGATGGTTTGTTTCCTTGTCCATTTCCTCTATCTTGGCAATCTCCCATCCAAATGCCTCATTGGATTGATGCATGTCGTGCACATTCTCCCTCATTGTAGTTACCCGATCAAAATAGTTTGAAGCATTTCTTCAAAATTATTGGACCCGGTATGTTATTTTCCTTCTCTGCATTATAAGACCTTTCAAACTCGTATAAAGAACTAGCATTTCTTTTAGCATAATGAGGGGAGGGGGTATTTGGACAATCACTCCAATGTCCATCTCGACCACCATATAAAGAACAACTATGTCCGTCATAATATGGACATGGATCGTCAAAATAGGATTTCCAACTACCAAAGTCATCTATCCCAGGATGCCATGGAGTAAAGTAACCGAAAATAAAAAATCTACCTAACACAAGAAACAAAATAAAATCACAAACACTTATTCACAAGTTTGAATTTAAGCAAGTAAGCAAAAATTCCAAACTTACTTAATAAGCCAAATTGTTCTCCGACAATGGTGCCATTTTTGATAACTCTCAACTTACACGCCAATTTAAGTGCAAGACAGTCATCGTCAATATATTTATCAAAATTTTGAATCGGGGTTGAATACACGAGGAACAACGCGAGTGGCTATCAAATTAGCTTGAAATAATGGATACTCGCTAAAATTCAAACCTAGCGTACAAGAAGATAAAAATGAGAGGTTTGGAAAATATCACAACTAATATTTCTTTTTGGGGTTTTCAAGTATTGATTTGGGGATTCGAATAATTAGAGTCCAATCAATTAAGCACAAATCTTAGGGTAAATTTTTACTAAAAGAACCTAAAATAAGGGTGTTATCAATTCAACTTCACTTTTAGTAGATCAAATATGGGTAGGTTCGGTTAGGGGTTTTGAGAATTTTTGAATGAATGATTAAATAATAGGGTTTGAGTCTTCTTTAGGGAAAATTTGGGATTGGATTGCTGAAATTATATGTCTTCCCCTAGACAAAATCCTGTGCTACCGCGATCGCACCAGCTTTTTGCGATCGCAACTACGAGACTATGGTAGAACTCACGCGATCGCATTAGATGATTGATCTTGACTGACTACGATCGTGGCCCTTAGACCGTAATAACAGTAACTGAGCCTATGTTCTACTCTAGGTCTTCAAAATGCACTTCTTTACTTCTATTGATCTTTTTCATCTCCCATCCACATATTTTTATCTCAATATCTGTGTGCCTACAAAATGTGGAACATAGTGTATTGAATCACAAAGTTATCTCATTTAGACAAGAAAATCATAGTAGTGTGTACGGAAGTAGAGTGGAAATGAGTGGTAAATTTACCACTCGTTACCTTCCATCCCTGTTCCCAAAAATATTGTTTGAATTTAGGTTATGTCGAATTAGGGTTCATACCTATTTTTCATGATTTTGTGATTATGATGATTTCTAATGCTTTAAAATTCATTTAGTACAAAAATTCATGTTTTTTTAAGTTTATACTCACACGAGTAATTATTATGCATTGAATTTTAGTGTTCTTAACAAAAGTATCATAAATTGGTAAAAGAATGTGATTTTAGAATGATTCACTCAGTTTACAAGAAGTTTAGACTTGCTATTTCAAATTATAGACTAATACAACATGATTACGATTTCAGGTTTGATCTTATGATCACAAATAAGATATAAATTCACGGTTTCAGTTACTAGTATTAACTAATATTCTTATTTTAAGGTGAATTTCATATATTTTATAAGCAATAGTATAATTTTAGAGTAGTACCTAGCATCGATGAGAAGAGGTTTAGCATACCCTAGTTCTATAAACTACATACGACCGTAGGATATTATTTAGCTTGTTCAAATGGACATGTAGCTTGTCCAAACAAGCATGTACATACATTATTCAGCTTTTTCAAATGGACATGTATAGGTGATCACCCTAGCTAGCCTTTATACCCTGGGAAGGCATATCGAGCCCTTTCGATGGGGGTTGTTACGTCATACTCCATGTTGCTTGCATGATTTATGTCGGTTAAGATAATCTCCAATAGAAGTAAATATTTTGTAAACTAAGTGTAATGACTCACAAGCTTTATTCAGATGATGTTTATGATTTACACTCATGTTATTTCAACTTTCAATTTTATTCATGGTCAAGGTGAGTATAGTTACGCTTAGTATGCATGTTTTATGATCATTATCGTCTTCAGTTTTACTAATTACATTCACCCCTACATACTAAGTACATTTCAAAAGAACCAGCTACATATATGTCTGTGTGGCTACATTGTTCTTATGTTCATCCTCAACAATATGATTAACCATGATCACCACCTCCTATATCCAACCAATTAGCGAGTCCTCATAGTTTGAGGGCCAAGTTTATGTTTATCTCTATATGCTTATAATTATTAGTTCAGACATTATAATTTTAGTTGGGTTCAGTTAGGGCTTGTTCTAGTGACTCTTCAGTTTTAGTTAGAGGCTTGTCAAGACTAGTCAGATGAATTATTTTTCTTTAGATTCTCAATTGTATCAAAGTGATGTTAATCTATAGTGTTTTATTGAGACTGTTCATCCATTTGAATCCATATTATAATTTACTTTAGTTTTTGCTTATGTTTTGATTTTATATTATTATGAATTAGTGATGAGTACATATGATGGGTTAGCTTTAAGGCAACTTGTAGTCTTAAGCATCGTGTGACGTCTAAGGGAAGCCTCGGATTGTTATAAAAATCTTTTGATTTCTACTCCCTCGGTAAGAAAAATATAAAAACTTCATCAAAAAAATTATATTTTGAATTTGGTTTGAAGAATATAAAAACTTCACTAATTCGTTGAACTCTATGCATTGGTTTTTGTAGTTTAAAACCTATGATTTTCACTATGTTTGAAGTTGATTCTGATTTAAAGAACATAAAAACTCAGTCAGGTTTTAAAGTTTATTTGGTTGATGATTTAAAGACATATAAACTTCATCATTGACTAGAAATAAGTTGTTCAAAGATCTAGTCCTTACAGTTAGTATTCTGACATTCTAAAGTATTTGTCAATGCTTTACAAGAATGATGAATGAAACTAAACAAAAATTTGATTTAGTTGTTAATGGTTCTTTTCCAACGGCAACCAATGATACATCATTAAGCTGTTCAGATGTTGCTCTTGAAAAGGAAATAATAGAGAGATTAAAAAATATTTTGGAGTTAGTTTGTAATGACCCTATAGGATATTTATTTGATTTACGTGCATTTCCAGTGTTTCGAGCCTTCATACAGTGGATAGATGTCATTTATAACTTTCCAAAACTACTGTTTTGGTTATTGGATAGTTCATTTAGGTTTTACGGTCATTTCTCTAATTTGAAACTTTCGCTATTACATAGTTAATATCAAACCAAAATTGCTAGTAGACGACCACATATGAGAGTTCTGACAGCCCCATCAGCTCCAAAATGTTAATTTTAGGCTAGTGGAACCTTTGGTTCAGGTATTAAGGCATTCAAACTTATTTTGGGCTATTGGGTGGATTTTGGTTAAAATGGCCCTTTGGGTATGAGACCCACATTTGATTGAAATGACATCATATGGAAACTTTGATCGTCCTATTAATAGTTTATTTTGGGTTAGAAGCATCATTAGTTTGGGTCCCTAGCCTTTATATTTCATTTTAACTATTTTGACAAAAAATAGTTAAAATTGCTGAAAAGGGTTTTTGGGGTTTAGTTAATTCTAAATGACCTTTTTTATAACTTTGATGATTCCATTAGATCCATAATGCATTTTATAATCAATTTGCACTCTTGGTTCATGTTCATAGTGTTTCGGATGAGTTTCGATGGTTAAAAACAAGTTTAGAAGGTTGCTAGTGTTAGTGTGGTTGCTTTAGTGGCCGTTGACCATTTGATTGACTGGTAAAGAGACCATTTGACTACTTTAGTGGTACTTTTACCCTCTGATCAGACCATTTTATGGTCAAAGTGCTGCTTTAGAGGCCATCACTGAGTATAAGACCCAAACCAAACCCATTTTATAGTTTTGACATTTTAGGAGCTAGGATGCTCCAATTTTGATGATTTTTGAAGAAATTTTCTCGTATAATCATTATATGTGTGATTATAACTTCATAATTCTCATTTTAAAAAATTAACTATTTTTTTTCATAATTTTTACTAAAACTATGAGTCAAAACCCCTTTTCCGCTATTATTGGGGGAAATTATGGAAAATCATCCATCAAGGATAAGGTAAGCTAATTCAACACCTCTTGATCATTTTTTATTATTTTTACCTATCAAATTCCACTCTTTTTCTCGTAAATTCCTAGATATTAGTTTTTGATTTTCAATTTATGGGCTGACTTGGGCCTCGATTCGACCATTTGTTCTTAAGTTTTAATCATTGTCCTTAGAGGAACTCGAGATGGATTTAATTTTGGGATTTTTATTTGTAGGTCCTGTGGGCTCATTTTTGACTCAAAATTTGACTCGACCCTTAATATCATAATATGGTCCTCATTTTACTCCTTATGACATGTAGATTACTATTTTGATAGTATGGAAACATTATGGGATTGACGAGCAAAGAAAAATAATTTATGGGCAATTTCAAGACTTACAATATCGAGGTAGATTTCTATCTACTCTTCTTCATGAGATAGTGTATTATATATATTGCCTATTAGGTACGAATGTTAGGATGTGATTATGGGTATGACTCCATGACTTAGCCTAAATTATTATTTTGGGAGATAAAAGGATGAATCAACCCTTAAGATGAAATACCTGTTATGTTTGTAGGATCCCGTTACCCAAGTTTACAAATATGTTAGAAGTAGTTGAGGCTAGGTTTACTATTTGACTCAGTGGATTATTATGGTTTATTTAATTATAGTATTATGGTTAGGCTGGTTATATATTATTGGTCCTAGGGAAGTGATACAATATTAGTTTGACTTTGGGTGAGTGATTTATCCTTGTAAAGGATGTAGACATAGTCTATAGATGTTTAGATGCTTATAATTGTATTGTTTGAATATTGCCAATTGCATGCTTAGAGTTGGTACATTCATACTCACTTAATAGTACAATTCCAACAAAAAATATGGTTTTACTACTACTTTCCTAAAAAGTAATTTATTCCCACCTTTCACTTTTAAATGAGTTCTTTTATAATGGGAACCATATCACCTCAATGGATGATTTATGAGCTTTTGGAACTTAAAGAGATGTTTTAGCAATTTGACCATGATAGATTCGAATCCATGGTTTTATCACTACCATTTACTCTAATCAGGAGAGATTCCGACCCTTTCATATTTCTAAGATGATTTAGTCCTGGTGTTGACCCCTGGAAATGGATTATAGACTTATACTCTTTTTGCCACAATTTGAGTTCGTGCATTTATTATATATCTATATCTTTGGTAAAGAACAAAGTAGATTGATGCTACTGATGATTATTGGAAATCCTAGCTTGAGATCAAGTTGGTGTAAAAAGGTACTCCCAAACCCCTTAGGGACCCTTCATCTATAAGCTGTCATGTTGAAGAAAACATATTATCATAGGTCTTTCCTTTCTGAGACATTGAGATAGAGGATGTGTGTATACTGGGTGATACTTGAATCAGTTATGGTATTATGGATTTACTTTGCTATTCATTCTTGCATGCACATTGTCTATCACCGGTAAATAGTTGATTCCTATATATATCAGCCTTATGGGGGATTGTAGTGGTATGGGTTATGAGTCCTACTTGTTGTGTGTTATGTGCTGATTGAGCCTTCTAATTTATGGGGCTCGGTTTGGGTATTCTTTGTGCTGAATAGCCGATTAGTATATAATTGTTATTATTGTTGTTTATGGCAGGTTAATTATTGGACTGGTTCTAAGAATTGAGGTATGATTCTATTTCCTTTCTCTTATAGTTATTTTTCTTATAAATAATTATCTCATGTTTAGAATTTTTGACTAAGGACCCTGATTATTCCAACTTTAATGTCCTACCTAATTAGATGACTTAAGATATTAGTATGACTACCTTACGTCACACCTGTAGAGTTAGTCCCGTATACCTATATCTATATACATATATCTATCTATGATATTACCTTATATCCTTCTTTTCCCTTGTTTTTTTGTATTGTATATGTATTTCTTGGCCTTGTATACTACCATATATCCTTATTCTACTTTTTATTTATGTATTGTCCACTGATATACGTTATAGTTCTTAGTTTCTTGAGTATGGACAAAATAGGATAACTTATCCTTATTGTCTCCTTAGTTTTATTATGTTGGCTTCTTGTACATTTGGTTGTAGTTTACATTCCTACTTGCATGTTAGTTATGTTTGCATTATCTTTGGAGCTCAGTCTATAGTTTCCTACTGAATATCATATGTTTGTATTCATACTATACTTCTGCATTCAGTAGATCATAGTAAAAGTTCTCACTGCTGTTCTGTGCATCGTGTAGAGCAGCTATGGATTGAAGATTTTAGTTAAGCTTCTGGTTCAGAGTACTACTATTCTCCTTTTTATAGATTGGACTGAACTTTATGTTATATTTAGAGATGGGTTGAATATGTATGTTCATTTAGTGCCTTATTTTGTATTCATACTTTATTAGAAGCTCTTGTACTTATTCCACCAGGTTTGGGAGTATCTTTTATATATATATATATATATATTATTCTTTTATCATATTTATTCTGCTATTTTTATTCATCTATTTGTTAGTCTGTTACTGCTAGTTCCAGACTATGGGTTGGCTTACCTATTGGTAGGTTATTGAAGGTGTCATCATGACTTGATGAATTAGGTCATGACAAATTGGTATCAGAGCGTAGTTTATTGGTGTGTTGGTACAAGAGCTAAGTGTCTAGTAGAGTCTTATAGATTGGTGCAGAGTCATTTGTAACCTATCTTTGGAAGGATACTCTATTCTATCCTAGGTGGATGATATAAGGTTATCAATAGAAGCAGACGCAAATTTGACATGCATTTCCAGAGTTTTAACACAATGTCGGACTAGGGAGTCAGAGGTTAATAATAAATATCTTTAGTGTTAGCCAGAGAACTTGGTGCTAACCCCAGCTTTGGTAGAGTTTATGACCAATTAACCCTTTCAAGATTCAATATTAGAGATTTAAAGCCTTTTTAAGAATACCTTACAGCCAGGGATGACATCTGATTTATCGAGCAGTTCTCAGGTTAAAGTTGGATTTGTTCATGTTCAACAGGGCTCCCTGTCAGTTTTAGAGTATGAGATTAGGTCTCTTAAGTGAGCCAAACATACTCCCATGCTACATCTTTCAGAACATGAGATGACTTTCAAATTTTTTAGACGATTAGCCCTGCCACTCTTTTTGGCATCAGAGCATTTGATAGCAGCTGGGTCTTCTTTCTCTCAGCTTGTTGACCATACGAGGACCATAGAGAAAGCCTATATTGAGACTTATAGAGATGACAGTAAATGGCTATGATATTAGTACAGTGCTATTGGTATTCTATCCTTTAGTGAGGATTCTCCTGGTGGAGGTCAGCTTCACTTATAGCCTATTAGTTTTACATAGGTTACGTCTTAGACTATGGGTGGCTTTAGATCAATTATGGTAATCACAACATGCATAGTTCTCATTAGACCTTGTAGAGTATTTGGTATTGGTTTTTGGGACATGATGGCCATTCTGTATCAATAAGGAAAATACCTCGGTATATTTTAAGAGCTTGTCGTGGTTGTGGTGAGATTGGTTATTGGACTAGAGAGTGCCTCAGATATGATTTGGTTGCTCAGACAGATTTAGCATGTGTTCCCCACCAACCTATGGCTCATGAGATGTGTTATAATAGTGAGGAGGATGGTCATCTTTTTAGGAAGTGCCCCTAACATCATTTGGTCAGCCCACTGGGATCAACTCATGTTTATTGCCATGTTAGGCTTTAGGAGTTTGCCATAACTACAAAGAGGAGGAGGAACAAGAGGATAGATTGTGGGATAGATAGAATAGAATTGTAATATTCTAATTAAGTGAAGTTATAATTTGAATTTAGGATAGGAATATAACTTAGTGCCATATTTATTTCAGTTATGGGATTAAATATGAATGTATTGATCTTAGTTCTCATATCCCCGCTCAACAATGTAGTTGTGGGCCTAAGTTAGATAATTGACTAGAGGATCAAAAGTCCATGGTCACAGTATAGACCCCGTGAACCAAAAACCCAGATAAATAACCTAAAAAAATATGTTCTATAATGTAGTATGATTTTCGTAGTGCTTAACCCTAGTCTTTTCCTCATTTATTGTTCAAACATTTAATTTACCGCATTGTTAATTTTACTTTAGTTGTAACTTTCAAATAATATTTGCTTATGTAGGACATGATTAATCTTAATAGTTGAACTATTATGGTATAGTTGTTAACATGCATATCTGAGGGATCAATACTTGGCTTGTAAAGGGATACTATATTACTGGGTGAGATCATGCACTCTTATGTGTGTGCTTGGGGGTGCAATTATGGAGATAGGTGATACTTTCTATGACCGCCTCTTAAGTTGGTAAATTGGGCATTTGTTATTATTATGGAGTATTGGATTGAATAGTCTCTGGATAAGGGTGTATTTCTTTGAGTTGCTAGAGTTTTGGCTATTACTAATACTATTTGTAGCCTTGGTGAGTTCTTAAGTATGCTTTGATGATTCATGCCTTTCAAAAGATATGGAATTGTTTGTTATGTTTTTAGACAGTGGTTTATCCTTTGCTGTTATTTTTATTCTTTATCTATGCTCAATTTTGGCACTGGAAGGATCTAGTAAGGATATGCCTCATTTTGGATAGTTAGAGCGAGTTGGGTGTTTACCCTTAGTTTAGGCTTGTTGGCTTTAATTTTAAATTTGACACCTTTGAATGGATGTTTGAGGTTGATGATAGATTTGGAGTGTGTATAATTACCCATTTACGTGGTTGGTTTGTATAGTTGAGATCGAGTGGTTCAACCTTGGTTTTGAGATTTCTGCTAAAAGTTGCAGATTTTGGGTGTAACTTTCATTTTTAGACTTGTCTCGATTGGGATTTCATCTATTGGTTGTCTAAGTCTACTCCTTGTCTACCTATTTGGTATTCTTATGTTCATATGGATTGTAGTTGATAGATTTTCAGATGGTGACCCATTGGCACTTGAGGATGGTTTGTTTCACTTTTGACATAAGTTTTTCAGATTTCATTTGAATTATTTGATGATAAACTCAATAGGAGTAGCATGATCGAGTTGGATTCATCAAGGCTTCGTACTCGATTGATGGGACATCCTGGAGAGGATTGTTGAGTGGTGAGTTCATGCACTTCAAAATCTTGACTGTCAGTCTCTAGGGTCATTCGGGCCAGTTGTAGCATTGGCATGGATTACAGATATTGGCCATCTCCATTGTGAGCTGAGATAGTACTTTATGGGCTTATTCTTATGCTTTCCATTGTGGCTTTTTATCATGATCCAAACTAGGGTCTAGATGTGATGGGTATCTCAAGTCTTCCATGGACTGGAGACCACCCCCTTTGCCTAGTCAAACATAAAACAATACATGTATGACAGTAGAAGTAATCCAATAGACATACGCAAGAATAACACACAACCAGAAAAACAACTAAGAATCCAACGACTATCCCAATCCACAGTAATCTACAAAGTTTCTAATATCCAAAGAACAACCTAAGTCTAGACATGCCTCCGATGATAGCCAAAAAGAAAATCGTGGAATTAGTCTATGACATAAGCAAAACCAAGAAGTAATAAGCCTTTCAAAATAAGGAGCTCATAACTTCAAGATGACTTACGAATAATCAAAGAACCACCTATCATTGTGTAGGAAAAATAGAGGTGTCTCTGTTACCTACAACGCATGAGGATGCAATGTCCAAAGATGGTTTGCAGGTTGTGCGCTAGCATGCAACTCAGGATAAGGATAAAATAATGCCAATTCAAAATCTAGTCCATAAACGATATGCACATACTTACACTTACATATATATATATATATATAATATGATGCGATGGGAATAAGGTTTAGTATGAGATTTAAAACCATTAACCTAGATCGTGTAGCGCTAACCATCCTAAGGGCACTCACAGGACATATGGATTCAGCTTCCCCTGCTGAAAGGGCCCCAATGCATGTTAGCTATAAACTAGAGAAATTTGAGGAAGGTCTAAAGCTACTGAGGCTCCAACCATTCGAAAATGTAAATATATATTGTTATCCATGCACACAGTTATATAGAAGCCCATGCCGACTAATGTGGTTTCTAGTATCGGTCCCTCCCGGACCTCCATCTTTTAAGATTAGCTACATAACCCCTTTTAAACCCAAATTAAAACCATTTACATACATTCCCATTCGTTAACCAATGAGTCTTTCAGTTAGGGATTTACCTTTGGTATTGTCATACCAAATAAAGATTATGCTTGCAAGCCAATTTCATTATGCCATTCCAAAATCAATTATCAAAATAAACTCCAAAATTTTCAATAAAAATACAATCCATATCCACCAAGGCCTTTCAAAACCAATTTATATTCCATTAACCTTTTATGCAATGCAAGGTTTCAAAAGTGAATTAGATTATATATATATCTATTTCAAACTAATTTCACAAGTTGGGTTAAGGTTAAAGCCAATTCAAAACCATTAAACCATCAAATTTGGGGAAACCCATATTCCCCATTCCTATTCCCACACCCATGCATTTATTTGATTCAAAATCATGAGAATAAGACATAGACAAGTAATTCATAATCATGGAAATTCAATTCATGCAATAACCATTCCAGATCCCTCAACCCATATTAAAAACCAATAATTAAACCACATGGATAATAATTAAATACATGCTTTTATATAATATCAATTTAGGAAAGAGATAAATTCCTTACACACACAAGAATTCAAAAGCAATTCGGAGCTTGGAACCTAGAAGATGAATATATAGTGAAACCCTTAAAAATTTCTTGGGTTTTGAGTTTGAGAGTGAAAAAGAGCAATTTATCTTTGAAAAACTGATGAGAATAAACTTATTTTATGTTTAAGGGTCATACCTGGATGAAAAGACTCAAAATCCCTGCATCCTAATTAGATAATTAAAAACTGCACAAAATATACACCTTGGCGTGGCATGCCAAAAATGTGGAGGCTATCCTCTGTGTGCCATTCCAATATCACAGAGGTTAGCCTCCATGACATGATGATATCATAAAGGCATACTTCCTCCGTTCCACATTGAAATCATGGAGACTAACCACCGTGGAATGCCAAAAATACGGATACTTATTTCCTCAGAATTCCAAAATTGCCTACAACCCTTTCAAATTTTTTAAACTCTTTCGAGACACCATATTAACATACCTAAGCATAATTTAACTCAAAAATAATGTTTCAAACATGGGAGGGACAAAAATAAAATAACAAAAATTTTAAGGGTATTACATTTTTAGTGGATCAACTTTAGTTCTTTGCGTATAGTGCCATGGAGTTACACGAATAGGTCTCCAGTGAACTTATTCTTGGTTTGGAGAGGATATCAAGTTTGGAAAGGCAAAACAAGGTTATATTTTGATTTTGGAGTTGGATGCATGATTCATGCCTTGAATATTCTTTAGCTTCAATTATTTTATGGTTGGTTGTGCTGGTACCGATGTGGTATCAATATCTTGTGGTTTGGATTTACATCCATTATCCTTCCTTAATTTAGTTAGAGGCCAGCTGGTTGTGGATGTTGAGTTTTAGTTGTATGAGAAATGAAGTATAGAAGTTGGTTAAAAATGGGATACCTACGGAAAAATCTCTTAGGTGCGTTGTTTCTTTTTAAAAGTTATCTCAAGAATTTTTCTTAGAGCAGCGGGCCCAGTACCTCATCCCTTTGAACTTTCTTGCTCTTTCTATCCTTTTTCTTGCACGAATGAAAGTCCTTTTAATAGTGGATATTGCATGACCCTCTAGGTTATTTCCTCATTTATTAACATGCATTTTTGGTATTTTGAGCCTTCCAACAATAGCTAGAGGTCATTTATGACATTCCAAAATTATTTATTCAGTTATCGAACAGTTCATTTGGGTTTTAGGCTTATTTTCCTATTTTAGACCTTTCACTGTTTAGGAATTGGTCTCAGACTAAAACTCTTAGTAGATGACCTCAGATGAGATTTTTGGTAGCTCCATTAGCTCTAGAACATTGATTTTTGTCTAGCGGGATCCTTTATTCAGGTCCTGAGTCATCTAAACTCATTTTGGTCAATTGGGTGGATTTTGGTCAAAATGGCCCTTTGGGTGTGGGACCCACATTTGATTTAAATGACTTTGGATGAAAATTTTAGTGGCGTTGTTGATTCCAAAATGTCAATTTTAGGTTATTAGCATTGTTATTTTGGGTTCTGAGCCTTTATATTTCATTTTAAGTATTTAGACAAATATTAGTGAAAATTGCAGAAAAGGGGTCTTGAAGGTTAATTTATTCTAAATGACGTTTTTTTTTCAAAATTCTATGATTCCATTGGATCTGGAATGCATTTTATGATCAGTTTGCACTATTGGTTCATGTTTATAGGGTTCCAAATTAGTTTTGAGGGTCAAAAACAAGATTTCAAGGTTGTTGGTGCTGGTGTGGCTGCTTTAGTGGCCGTTAACCATTTGACCAACTAGAAACCATTTGACCGCTTTAGTGGTACTTTTACCCTTTGATCAGACTATTTAGTGATCAAAGTGCCATTTTAGCGGCCATCGCTGAGTATAAGATCAAAATCAAACTTATTTTGTATTTTTTTGATATTTTTGGAGCCAAGAACCTTCAGTTTTGATGATTCTCAATGCTTTGTTCTCCTATAATTATCCTCTATGTGATTATAACTTCATATATTTGGTTTTCAAGATTAACCATTTTTTTCATAATTTCCCACTAATATTAAGAGTCAAAACCCTTTGTTCGCCATTGTTGGAGCTTGGAGCATGGGAAATTGTGGGAAATCATCCTTTAGGGCTAAGGTAAGCTAATTCAACAAATTTTCATCATTTTCTATTGTTTTCCCCCATCATATTCCACTTTTTACTCATAAATTCCTAGAAATTGTTTTTGAATTTCCTAAATTTGTGGGCTTCTTTGGGCCTCAATTCGAGCACCGCTCAAATTTTGAGCATGCATTTATTGTACTTTGAGGGATCTCATGATGGATTTAATTTTGAATTTCCAATTGTAGGCCCTGCAAGCCCATTCTTAACCCAAATTTTTACTCGACCTTTAAGATAGCAATATGGGTTTCATTTTATTCCTTAAGACATGTAGATTACTATTTTGATAACATTATAGGATAGTGGAGAAAATATAGATACTTTAAGGGTGATTCAAGGACTTTTGATTTGTCATCGAGGTATTCTTCTGTCTACTCTTCTTCATAAGACAATGTATTATATATATTGCTTGTTAGGTAAGAATGTTAGGATGTGATTATGGGTACACCACCACGACTTTGCTAAGTTATGAGTTTGGGATATAGAAGGATGAATCAACCTTTAAAATGAAATACCTATTATGCCTATAGGATTCCCCTACTCTTGGTTACAAGAATGTTAGAAATATATGAGGCTAGGTTTACTGTTTGACTCAGTGGATTATTATGTTTTCCAGAATTATGGTATTAAGATTAGGATGATTATATATTATTAGGCCCAGGGCTGTGATATAATACTAGTTGGACACCGGGTGAATGATTTATCCTTGTAAAGGACGTAGCTTATGGATGTTTAGATGCACATAATTGTATTGTTTGGATATTGGTAATGGAATAAATATATTCAGTGCATTTATGCTCACCTAATGGTATGATTCCAACTAAAAACATGGTTTTACTACTGTTTTTCTAAAAAGGGATTTATTCCCACCTTTTAACTTTATTCATAACGGGAAATGTACCACTATAGTGGATGATTTATGATATTTTAGAACTTAAAGTGATGTTTTAGTGATGTGACCGAGATAGATTCTAGTCCATGACTTTCTCACTACTATTTACTTCTATTGGGAGAGATTTTGACCCTTTTCACAATTTTTTGATGATTTAGTCTTAGAGTTGACCCCAAGAAATGGATTTGCAGACTTATACTCTTTTGACACGGTTTAAAGTAGATTAATAATGATGATGATTATGAAAATCCAAGATCGGGACTAGGTTAGTGTATATAGGTACTCCCAAATCCCCTAGGGGCTCCTTAGCCCGTTACTCATCATACAATAGAAGAGAGGTCTTCATAGGTCCTGCATTTTTAAGTCGTTGAGCTGGAGGAGGTGTATACAATGGGTTCATCATGGAACTTATATCGGTTATGGTATCATGGATTTACTTTGGGTTTATTCTTGCATTCTTATTGTCTATCCTAAATGTTGTTTGATTCTTATACATATCGATCTTATGAGGGTTGTATAGGTATGGGTTATGAGTGCTACTTGCTGTGTATTGTGTGGTGATTTAAAATTTTGAGTTATGGGGCCTGATTTAGGTATTATTTGTTTGGACTAGTCAGTTACTGTATTGTTGTTATTATTGTTAGCTCGTGGTAGGTTGACTATTGGATTGATAATGAGATTTGAGGTATGATTCTAATTCCTTTCTCTTGCGGCTATTTTTATTATATATAATTATCTTATGTTTATAAATTTAGACTAAGAACCTTAATTATGCCATCTTTAGTTTCCTACCTGATTAGGAGGCCTTAAGATATTAGTATAACTACCTTAGGCCATATTTTTTGAGTTAGTCTTGTATACCTATATATATACATATGTATCTATGATATTACCATATGTCCCTCTCTTTCTTTATTTCTTCGTATTTTATATCTATTCCATGGCCTTGTACTACCATATATCCTTCTTCTACTCTTTATTTGTATATTGGCTAGTAATATACAGTATAATGCTTAGTTTCCTGAGTATGGCAAGAAAAAGATAGTTCATCTTTATTGCCTCCTTAATTTTATTATGTTGGATTCCTTGGAATTTGGTTGTAGTTTACATTCCTGCTTGCATGTTATTTATATTTGCATTATATATAGAGCTCAGTTAGCAGTAACCTACTGAGTACCACGTGTTGGTACTCATACTACACTCGTACAGATCATAGTATGGGTTCTCATCATTGTTGTGTGCATCGTGTGGAGCCGCTATGGATAAAAAATTTAGGGTAAACTCCTGTCTTTCAGAGTATTCCAATTCCTCCTCTTATGGATTGGACTGATCTCTAAGTTGTATTTAGAGATGGGTTGTAAATGTATGTTTATTTAGTACTTTATTTTGTATTCTTATTATATTAGAAGCTTTTGTACTAATTCCACTAGTTTTTGGGATTGTCTTATATGAATTATCCTTTTATTTTATTTATTCTACAATCTTGATTCATCTCTCTTGGTAGTCCATTACTAGCACTTTCAAACTATGGATTGGCTTACCTACTGGTGGGTTATAGTAGGTCCCATCATGATATGAGAAATCGGATCGTGACAGAACTTTAAAGAATGGAAGCAAATAATATTCTTTTGGCTGACCAAATTTGAAATAAAAAGGTTCACAAGTATATATCCTTATGTTCTTGAAGAAGGAAAGTTTGAAAACCAATTGTCTGGTTTGAAAAATCTTCTGATTTGTGTCATGATAGAAAAAGAATAATGATTTGAATTAGAATAATCAATGATGGCTGCATATCCTATTAAGGATGATGCTCCAAGTAATAATATTAGAAGCTTTTTGGACACGAGAAAGAGCAGAACAAAGAAAGCGTTCAGAGGCAAGTGCTATAATTATAGTGAAGTTAGCCACAACGCTCTAAATTTGATGTTCTGGAGAAGAACAAGAAAAGAACTTAAAAAAATAAGCTGGAAGCAGTTGGAATGATTGAAATCAATGTGCTATGATCGTTGAATATAATCTAGTTGGAAATCCAAATGAATGGTGAGTTGATTTAGGAGTCACAAGACATGTTTGTGCAGATAAAGATGCTTCTGCTACTTATGATACCACTGGTCCCAAAGAAGTGTTATTCATGAGAAATATCAGAATAGACAAGGTTAAATAAAGTAGAAATATATTCCTAAAAATGACTTCTGACAAGGTGTCGACTCTAAATGATGTTCTCCATGTTCCTAATATTTGGAAGAACTTAGTGTCAACAATACTTCTTGTTGAAAATAGTTTAACTATGTGTTTGTTTTTAGAGAAAGTTGTAATAAGAAAAAATAAAATATATGTAGTAAAGGGATACCTTAATGAGGGCATTTTCAAACTTGAAGTAATGGCTATTGAAATAAAGAAAGTTGGGGCTTCTTCTTACTTGCTTAAGTCATTTGAATTCTTGCATGAGTGTTTGGGACATGTCAATTAAAAAACTTTGTAAAAAGTAATTAGTTTTGGAAGTATTGCTAAACTTTGAGAGCAGTATATCAAAGTGTCAAACTTGTGTCGAATCAAATTATGCTGGGCACCCGTATAATTCTGTTAAAAGGAATTCCAATCCCTTAGACTTAATTCACATAGATATTTGTTATATGTAGTCAACACCATCTCGTGGTGAAAAAAATATTTCATAACTTTTATTGAAGATTGAACTAGATATTGTTATGTTTATTTATTGAGTAGTAAGGATGAAGCAATAGAAGCATTTATGCAACATAAAACTGAAGGTGAAAATTAATTGGATAAAAAGATTACAATGATAAGAAGTAATAGGGGTGGAGAGTATGAATCTCTTTTTGCGGAGGTATGTTTGGAAAATAAAATTATACAAAAAAATATGCCCCGTACTCACCTTAAACAAATGGGATTGGGTAAAGATAAAACAACATTGAAGGAAATGATAAATGCCTTACTTATCCGTTTAGGTTTATCATAAATCTTATAGGGTAAAACAATCCTTTCATCTAATCAAATGTTCAACTGAGTGTCCTATAAAAAGACACAATCTATTCCTTATGAAAATGAAAAGAAAGAAAACCTAACTTAAAATATTTCAAAGTGTGGGCATGTCTATCAAAAGTCCAAGTTCCTATAGCTAAAAAGGTAAGAAAGGGCCGAATACTATGGATTCTATTGTCATTTAATATGCTACAAATGGTATAGCATATCAATATTTGGTTCATAAATCCAAATATCTAGACATCCATGATAATACAATAGTTGAATCAGATAATGCTGAATTTTTCAAACATATTTAACCATATAACATGAGACATGGTTTGTCTAATCAAGGATCTAAATAGCCTAGGGATGAATCAAGGAAGAATGTACTTATTGAAGAGAATCCAAGGCATAGTAAGCGACAAATAACGGTGACTTACTTTGGATCATATTTTGTAATATTTCTTTTTGAAAATAAGCCTCAAACATACAAAGAAGCAATGTTGTCTACATACTCATCCTTTTGGAAAGAGGTTGTTATAGTGAGATTAATTCAATCTTGAGAAACCATACTTGGGAGTTGGTTGAACTTCTTCCAGAAAATAAATTTTTAGGTTCTAAATGGATCTTCAAAAGGAAAATGAATGTTGATGGTACTACTAAAAAATAATAGGCAAGACTTGTTGTCATAGGCTTTAGAAAAATTATTTTGACACATACTCGCCATGAACAAGGATAATATCCATTCAGATGTTGGTTGCATTAGCAATGGTATATGGTATTGAATTCCTTCAAATATATGTGAATACAGATTTCTTGAATAGACAACTGGGGGATGAAGTTTACATGGAACAACCCAAGGGTTTTATGGTTCCTAGTTAAGACAGGAAGTTGACAAACTTGTTAAATCACTTTATGGACAAAAGTAAGTACCTAAATAGTGGTATGATAAGTTTGATCAAACCATGTTGGAAAATAGATTCAAGATAAATTAATGTGATAAATGTGTTTGTATTAAACACACTCCAAATCACAAAGTCATTGATTGTTTGTATGTGAGGACATGTTGATCATCAGTAGGGATATTTTTGACATAAATGCTAAGAAGAAAATGTTTGAGAGAAAGTTTGATATGAAAGATGTTAGAGTTGTTGATCTGATCTTAGGGATAAGAATTTATAAAAATCCATAAGGTTTAACATTGTCACAGTCATTCCATTGAAAACGTATTTGACAGTTTAGGAATTTGGATATTAATATACCTAATACACCATTATATGTGAGTTTTGCACTTCAAAAGAATGAAGGTAAAAGTGACTTACAATTAGAGTATGCAAGAGTGTTGTGAAGTTTGATGTATATCATGAATTGTATGAGACTAGATTTAACATTTCATATTAGTAAATTGAGTCTCTACATGAATAATCCTAATCAAACTCATTTGATGGCAATGAAAAGAGTTTTGGGGTATCTAAAACATACTTAAGAGTATGATTTGCATTATAACAAATAACTTGTGGTAATTTAAAGATTTATTAATGAAAACTGGATCACCAGATTGAATAAAGTAAAATCCATGAGTAGATATGTATTTACTCTTGGTAGAGGAGCACTCTCTTGGAAATCATCTAAATAGACTTGTATTGCCTGCTCTCTAGTGAATCTAAATCTATCACATTAGATAAATTCAGTGAATATACTGATGTGCTATTGAAATATAGAACTTTCGGTGCTTGAAATTATGAAAATATGCAAGTTTCTTAGGTTCTTTTGTTAGATATGATGCATTTTGGGTATGTTTTGAAGGAAACTAGATTTTGGATGCTAAGTTCAGGAAAAAGATGAGAAATTATATTTTTTTCTACTTATTTGTCAATATTGGGCATTCGTGACACTTTCCTGATTATACGTGACCAAAACATGTGATGAAAGTTGAAGATTTGAAGCTTGGTTGCAAGTGTTGGAAGGCCTGACACTTACCCATGTCTACTTGTGAACCACACATAGCATATATGGTCTGTATGAGACTAAGGTAAGTGCCGAACTTGATGATCCACAGTGGAATTGATGACCCCAAGTGTGAAAGATCTAAAAAAGAACTTCTGGCACCTACTATGTCAACATGCAGACTGTATGTAGCACAAGTAGACCGCATGCTGGCAAAGCATGTGTTAGAAGTCCAAACTCCCGAGAGGACACCACATGTAATCATCAAACTTTTTTTGTCCTTTTTCACCCAGGTTTTAATTTTAGGGTTTTCTCATGTACTATAAATATCTGTTATGTATTTTTAGTAGAAGTTGTGCACACTTGATACTTACAAATATATTTTGATTCCAAGATTCAATTTTTATCTTGGAATTCTCTTGTATTGATTTCGGCTGATTAATTCAGTTATGGTTTGAGGTTTTAATTATGATTATTGTTATTTAATCTTATGCTTTAAATCATGAATGTTGTTGATTACTTAACAAGCATGAGCGGCTAAAAACCCTTAGCTAGGTTTGTGGAAATCCTAGAAGATTGATGAAGTAGTGGAAGTGCTATTGTTGTTATTAACCGCGACCCATGCATACATTGGATTACATTTACTTTAATAGATATCTTAGTGGTTGTAAATGTCAGGATTTCTCTTATATTATTGCTACTTACTCCAAAAGAGGATTAGTGGCAAGTAAAAGATAACTACAACAGTAATTTGAAGTTTAGCTGTGGATCTACGCTACTGGGTATTATGTAAGTAAGATGGTTAGATTTTATCTAATAACTAGAGACTTGATACACCTAAATTATAAATCTTGTTAGAGACTATAAGCGGTCACTGTCAAATATAGAACCTAACTGAGTTGGGTGTCGAAACCCACAGGGAATACTGTGTTCACAAAGTAATGTGGTTGTTACTAGACTATTGATCGAAGGTTACAGAATAGAGGGGGATTTTGATTTATCAATTATATTCAAATGTTTGTCACAGACAGTAATCCAACTGTAAGTTATATTGCTAATAGTAATTAAATAAGAGAAATCAAACTAGAGTTACGGTTACAAAGATGCTTAAGAAGCTAGGGTTGTGAACTATTTTGGATTCCCAATGAACAATTCTTATTACAAGAGTAATTGAATTCTATGATTTACCCATTAGTTTCTCAAACTAAATGAGTAACTTATCCCTTAATTCTTTCAAACTTATGGAGTAGAGTATTAATTCAACTATAATCTCACATGGGTTGATTTGGTTAAGGTATCTACCCTCTATCCAAAGGTTAAAGCCTTTAGATTTATGTAAACCCTTTCTTTTCCCAACTAGCACTTTTCTATTTGAAAATCTATTGTTCTTGGGCTCACTTTTCAATTTTGCAACCAAGAAAAGTCATCAAAGTGAAGAGTTTATGCAATATCGATTACTCATGGGAATCTACTAGATTCACAACCCAAAATCCACTTTTCACATCAAGGCTCCCATAATACTAGTTATGGTTGCTTAGCCACATATTTCCACCCAAGAAAGAGAATAAACCATTGTGTTATTCATAAGATATTTCAAGGTTTACTTACAAAAGTCACAATTGTTGTTCTTCAATCTTCAATAGAAAATATTATAAAGGAATCTAGATCCACAAATCTCCAATGAATCTTAGAGAAAAAATATGTAACAATGTATTTTCAGTATGGAAAACCCTAATAAAAGATAAGAGATCCCTAATAAAACCTAAATTTGGGTATTTATCTGTTCCCAGCCAAAAAAGATTTAAAATTTCAACTTAAAAACCTGCATCCAAAGTGACGGCCAAAGTGGTGGTCCATCGTAAGTCTGGCAGTCCTCCATTTGGTCCGTCGTTATTGATCTTGGAGAGTCACTTTCTGGATAAGACTGAAGGTAAAAGTGGTGATCCATCGCAAAACTGATGGTCCACTATTTTGACCTTCGCTGATGATCCTTGAGAGTCAAGTTCTGGATATTCCTGATGGCTGAAGTGGTGGTTCATCACAAGACCAAAGGTCCACCATGTTGGCCGTCGGTGAGCATTTTAGGATGCCTGGTTCTATTTAGTGCTGATGGCCACAGTGGTCATCCGTCCAAGACTAACGGTCTACCACATGGGCCATCGCTGGGTCTTTTAAAATGATAGATTCTATTTGGACCTGATGATTGAGTTAGTGGTCCATCGCAAGACTGAAGGTCCACCATTTTGACCGTCAGAAGTGTTTTTCTGCTAATTTTCTGAGTCTTTTCCTCCAGCTAGCTCCTTACCCTGAAACAAAAACCAGCATTAAATGCAACCTTGGTTGCATGAAAACATGCAATTTTTCCAAGAAAAAGATGGAAAATGTTCCGTCAAAATCGAAACATGAACACCCTCAACTTAAGATAATTACTTGTCCTCAAGCAATTCAGCACCAAATTGTAAATATGAACAATACAATGATGATCATTTACTACTAAACCAATTCTCATACAACCATTCACTTGTCATCCAAATCATATGGTTTAACATGTTAGAGTCTATGACTGGCATTATTTCAAATTCAATTCATCTACAAAACATGGATAAAAGAATCTACAAAGATCAACCAAATTAAGTATGACTCAGGTTGCCCTCATAGACAAGGAGATCCACCACTCAGTATATTTTGTGGATACAAATCAAAACCCTCTCACTCATCAAAGAAGTTAGAAACATAGTACATGTTCCCATTAGCTTGGATTTATCATCCAATGCCCCCCATATAGATGAGTTCCAAGATCAAGCAGGTCTTTTCTAGGCTAGTAATGAGGCATCAGGCTAGGTTAGGAAGGAATTTTGGACAAAAATGACTAAGAACTAGGCTTTAACTCTCTTTGCCTTCACATTCTTCTTACCAAGGCCATTCTTTGCTAGCTCACTTACCCTTTTGTCATTCATTTATGCTTTAACACGTTAAACCCTCTTTTTTATTATATAAACACAAGCATCAGACACCCTCAAATTAGGCTGATGCCATAAGTCATGGTGCACATTGTCTTAACTAGACCAGGGCCAAATGCTCAACTTCAAACTCTAGACCAACTTTCTATTAGACAGTTAATAGTCCTACAATAGCCACTCTCAACTTAGGTGTTTTGCCTAAGTTCAGGTACACATTGCCTATTACAAGGCCAGGGCCAGAGCTAGGAGTCGACAATTGAAAGAGAGTTAACTAGAATGCTTGGTGATGAAGAAAAATTTACAAAGGCTAAAATAAGGGTTCAAAAATGGAAAATTATTTTTGGTAGGGCTAATTAGTTTGGATAAGTGGACTAAAATAACAAGGTGGCCTACCATCCTTTCTTATCTTATCATCTACAGAACAACATCAATTGAACCAGGCAAGTTCTAGGTACTATACTATGTAAGAACTAATACAAATACTCGTACAAATAGTGGTAACTAAGTCACACTCATTCTACTGTTCTGAAAATTTGCATCACATGTCATGTATATTTACAGGTTAATGCTAACTACAGATTCACTAACAGTCAAGCATATATCCTAGGGGACAAATAAATAGTCATATGGAAATAGTCCTAGCTTTGTGCAAACATCATTCATCATCCATATTTAAGACAAGATACTAACTCAAAAAATACTTTTATTCCATGGACCAACATTGATAACATAACAAGACTTAAAAATAGGAAAAATATGAATCTAAAGTTAAACTAGAAAAGAAAAATGCAAACTTAACATGATCCTAGACATGCCGATTCACCTAGATAGCACATGGTAGGGTTCAAAATATCAGTAACACCACCCCCTATGATACAAGTGCCCCCCCCCCACAAAAACATATGCATTGTCCTCAATGCATTAAATTGAAGTACAAAGGAATGGGTATACTTTTTTCGCCTCTTATTCATTTGAGTCATATGTGAAGTGTGGTAAGGCTCCTGTGTCCTCACCTAGTGTAATGTTGGCCCCGATGGTGGTAGGGGCACTCAAAACCTCACCTTCTTAGATTGGAAGAATCATCGCTTGAACTGGTGCTGAACTTAGCCCCTTTGCTGGGGTAGCACTATTAGATACTCCTGCTACTTTATCTTCTTCTCTCTTCTTTCTTTTTTATTTATATTTCCTTGATTTCTTTTGAGATCTATTAAGATTATGCTGTTCCTATTTCTCTGGTGTCATTTCTACTCTCTTTCTCCTCTTTTCTTCTTTTCTTATAGCTCGCTCATCCATGTGCTACTTTTCTTTATCTTTCACGACTTTTCCCATCAGATCCACAATACCTTCGTGATCGTCACTCACCACTAAGGCTGGGTGAAAAAAAATCTACTTGGTTGCCTTCCCTTTAACTTTACTATATCATCCTTCGCCTTCTCAAATTCATCTATAAGCTTTGCAAGATTAGGGAGGGACAGTGCATCTATCCTTTTGTTGATATGGTCATCCATGCTATCCATCCTAGCTTGAATATTTTGGAATGGACAAATTACCTCAGCTATAATTCGATCAACAAAAAAGGCTTAAATTCTGATGCCCATTTATCTAAACTGTCTCTGAAACCTCTTTTGTAGTTTCACTGATTTTGCCAAATTCTCCATCGTCAACCTGTATTCGGCAAAATCTGCTCCACCTATAAACTATGTAGAAACTAATCATGTAAAAGTACTTGGAGGCACATACTCGGGTTGTACATAAGTGTTGATGGGCAAAGGCATCCTGCAAGAATTTCTGTAGCATCGGGAGCTGGAGGCTTGGTAACATACATCTCAAACTTTGAGTCATCTTTTGACTTCTTAATGTCCTGTCTATGTATAGCTGGGATTTCATTATCAACTCCATGAATCAGGGGCACACCAGCCTGTTTGCATAACTCAGTAATTAAGCATGGTAACGGCAATGCACTGGTTGTTTTATATGCCCTCACAAATATATCATCCGCAATAATCTGGCCGAAGTTAACTTGCAGCCCTGAAACCAAGCTTGCCACCAATACGAATTTGTGTTTGTCCAAGGTTTCATCACCTTTTGTTGGCATCATCCTTAAGTGAACAACAACCCACCAGAACTTAGCCTTGAAGTTAATTAAATATTTTGCAATACGCTTCCATGGATTAGTCAACCAAGAGGGGTTGCCATCATTAGTCGATAATGAAACTACCCAAGGCCTCTGAGTGGATGCAGTTCTCAACCTATACTCAAGATCAGGTATAGTAGGTGGAGCTTCATAATCAGGTCTGAGCAACATCCAATTGATTGTTCGGGCTGAAATATTGTTAGTGACTCCTCGGACAGGTACGGACTCTCTGTTCGTCAAGCTTGTAACTGACGTACCCTTTGGACAGTCCTTTTTTACTAGTGCAAGATAATTAGCAAAGAATTCTCTTACCCAATTCGGTTGATACACTCCTGGTGGCCTACTTATCCATGCTAGTTCATCTTTATTGAAATAGCATTCCAACTTAGGATATTCATGTAGCTCCATTGTCATAATCTGATGTTCCTCCGCGAATAGCCTTTTTATCTCTCTTGCTATAGGTTTTAACCCATTATAAAATTTCTCTCTTACTCTCTCTATCATCCATCTAATCACCTCTCGAACTTGAGGATCCTTACACTTGATAACGTTAGCATCCTTAGGTTTAGTATCCACATCGGTTGCTTCCATTTGTTCTCCCATATTAGCAGCCTCAGTTTTACCCTCAACAGGATTGAGTTGATTTGTAGCAGCCGTTGGCTCATCTGGGCTAGAGCTGGTACTACTTGTACTACTATCGCTTTTCTCTTCAGACTAGAGACCATGGGATTTTCCCTTTTATGTTACCTGGTGTTGTATGTGAGTGCAAATTCTCATCTACCTCTTTGGGATCTTCCTCCTCTATTTGGTGGAAGCTTACGAGCCATAATGCCTGAAAAAGAAGTAAGGAATTAGTTCACAGGACAAAAATATCCTAACAAAGAAAACTTAGACTTGACGGCCATACTGGCGGTCCATCGGGTAACTGGTAGTCCACAAGGTGGGCCGTTGGTCCTATCCAGAAGACCTAAAAATTTAGAGAGTTGCGACGATCCATATGGTGGTCCGTCACAAAGTTGACGGTCCACCATTTTGGCCATCACATCTTTACCAGTGGGTGTCATCTCTGGGTCTTTACGATGATCAATTTGGTGGTCCATCACATAAGTGATGATCCACTATTTTAACCATCGCACCCCTTTCATCAGATTCAGTTTTCAATTAGGTATTTATTCGAGCATTTTCTGAGCAACATCATTTATTTAGCAAAAATTGACACCAATTTCACACTTATGGACATAGTTTCTCGCTTTTAAATGTGTGAGTTACTTAGAATTCACTCAACAATGCATATTTAAGTGCTCAAGCTTACAACAACTCAAATCAAGAGAATAACACAAGATGGAATTTTAATCAACAAACCAATCAGTCATTTCATGTTTTTGCAAGTCAAAAAGAGAAGAACAGGGTAGTGCTCATACCTTGGTTTTGCAGTAGCTTCTTCTTTTACTTGCTTGCAAATTACAAAATCAAGCTTTACTTGAAACTCTATATTTTCTCTCAAGGTTGTTTGTGATGAAAATAACAAAAAGAGGTAGTAACTTAAATAGGAAAAAAGGGAGTAAATAGCGAGTCCTAGGAAGAGAAAATGCCTTTATATGCTTAGAATCCAAAGGAATTTGGTCAGTTGAAGAAGTTGAAAAGGGAACAACGTATGTAACCACTCTTTTACCTCTTTAAAATCAATTGGTCCAAATATGGGTCACTTAAATAAATAACAATTTTCACCTGACCCGACCAAGTGCTAGGGTAACACCGGTGGCTGCTATGATGATCCGTAAAAAATACAATGGGCCACCATTTGGTCTGTTGCTCCTTACTAGAACATGGTCACTTTAGCTTGGTTTTGATTGCCTAAGTAACGGTCCACCAAATTTGTGACGGCCACCACTTCAGCCATCGCACCTTACCAGAACCCGAACAACTCAGCTTGGTTTTAACGGTCAGTGTGGTGGTCCTCCAATTTAGTGACGGTCTATCACTTTGGCCATCAACTTTGTCCAGTGAATGAATTTTTTAGATTCTTTGTGATGGTTGAAATGGTGGTCCGTCAGGTGACTGGTAGTCCACCAATTCGACCGTCACTTTTCTTCCAGTAGCTTAAATTTTCAACCCTTTTTCCAACTGTATTACTCCTTCTTTTTGCTGCATTTTAAATTCTGCACAATTCACAAACACATGAAAAATGCTCTAGAACAACAAAATAATTTAACTAATACTTTACAACAACACACTGTGGGTTGCCTCCCACCAGTTTCTTATTTATAGTCACGACATGACTCAGTTATCTCGATTACTCAGATTTCATCGGGATAGATAGTATCAATACTACTTATCGAGTCCATTGGACCGATATACAGTTTCACCCGCTGCCCATTTACCTTGAAGACACTTCCATCTTTACTTTCAAGTTCCTCTACTACACATGAGTAGACTTGCCTCACTTTAAATGGGCCGAACTATTTGGATTTGAGCTTACCTGGAAACAGTTTGAGTTTGGAGTTGAACAGAAGCACTAAGTCACCTTTATGGAAATCCCTCTTTTCAATCTTGTGGTCGTGGTACTTCTTCATTCTTTCCTTATATATATTAGCCCGATCATAAGCTCTAAAATGGAACTTGTCCATCCCATTTAGTTTTCCCAGTCTCATTTTCGCTACCTCATTCCAATTCATGTTAAGCCACTTCAGTACCCACAATGCTTTATGCTCTAGCTTAACCGATAAATGACACGCCCTGCGGTGAAATACCAATAGGAGTTTTGAAAGCCATTCGATATGCCCATAAGGAATCGTCCAACTTCTTAGACTAATCCTTTCTGCTAGATTTTACAGTATTGGCGAGGATAACTTTGATTTCTTAATTAGAGATTTCAACCTGCCCACTGTTTGTGGGTGGTATGGTGTCGTCACTTTATGCTGCTTAACTCCATATTTTGCCAAGGCAGCTCTGAACATCTTGTTGCAAAAATATGATCCTCCATCGTTGATAGTGGTACGTAGTACCCCAAAGCGAGAGAAAATGTTTTTCCTCAAGAATGCAATAACTCTCTTCCCTTCATTATCTACTAGAGCCATTGCCTCAACCTATTTTGACACGTAGTCAATGACAACTAAGATGTACTTCATCCTAAATGAGCTCACGAAGGGTCCCATGAAATCAATGCCCCAAACATCAAATAATTCTTCCTCCAACATCTTAGACATTGGCATTTCATGGTGCTTTAAGATGGACCCTTACCTTTGACATTGGTCATACCTCTTCACGAATTCGTAGGCATCTTTGAACAAAGAGGGCCAATAGTAGCAACTCTGAAGCACTTTCTTTGCGGTTTAATCACCTATATGGTGACCTCCAACTAGGGAAGCATGACTCTCTTGTAGTATACTCAACATATCTACTTCTGGGATACACCATCTAATAATTCCATCCTCACACCGCCAAAAAAAATACAGCTCATCCCAAAAGTAATGTGTTACATCATGGAGAAACTTTTTCCTTTGATAAAAGGAAAGATTCTCTGGTATTAGTTCACTCACCACATAGTTTGTGAAGTCTGCATGCCAGGGTACTTTTTCAAGAACTGCAACCAATATTTTCTCATACGAAAAAGAATTATCAATCTCTAACTCATTCTTGGCTACCTGTTCGCCTTCAAGACTAGATACCTGTGGCGAGAACAATGCCTTCCTTCACCATGAAGTGGCATTTTTCCCAATTAAGGACAAGGTTGAACTCTTAACACCGCTGCAATGCCAGACTAAGATTCAGCAAGCAAAGCTCATATAGAATCCCAACGGGCCACTTCATAGACCTGTCTGCCATAACTAATCTCATGTTTGTAGGAGTAGGATCCCCCAATACCAGTTTCTTATACATAACAAGCGGCATCAAGTTTATACAAGCTCCCAAATCACATAAAGCTTTTGTGAAATTAAGAGGCCCTAATAATGCACGAGATGGTAAATGCTCCCGGGTCTTCCTTCTTATGCACCAAAGACCTTGTAGAGATAGATCCACAATGATGGATATAGTCCATCGGCTTATAGCTAACTGTCCGTTTCTTTATGACAAGGTCTTTCATGAATTTTGCCTACCCGGGCATCTGATCTAATGCTTCCACTAATGGAAAATTAATCATCAACTACTTAAGAATGTCCATAAACATTCCAAACTTTGTGTCATCAGCCTTCTTTTTCAATCAATGGGTAAATGAAGGAGGTGGTTTTGAGAGCGTAGTAACCAGCACTTCTGTCCCCTTTCCCTTGCTCTTTTCCAACTCATCAACCTGCTGATGGATGGATGGTGTATTATCAATAACTTCATCAAGTTTCTCAGACTCCATTGGATAACTTTCTTTATACTTAAATCTTCTCCTGAATCAAATCTTCAATTACTATTTTCCCCACAGACAAGACGGGTAATACCATACCACTCTATGTGGTGATTGCCATGTAAGAACCATTATTTTGAGGGATCTGAACTATATCACTTGGCAATGTTCTGTTTTTTATCTAATTTAATACTGTTGAGAGTTGGCTCATGTGCTGCTCTAACTGTTTGATAGAAGTAGAGTGTGAGTTTACCAACTGACTCATGGTAGACAAATCACTTATCATAGTAGTCAACCTAGAGTTAGTAGCCTCAACTCCCTTTAATAATATCTCCATCATGTCCTCCATGGATATCTTACCAGAACTAGTTGCAGCATTATCTCTACTTCCAGGAGGTATATATAGTCCACTTCTATCATTCTTTCTCTTCTAATTCCCTTAATCTCTAGCCTTGTAACCAACATTATCATAATAGTTCTGACCTTGATTCCCTTGGATATTGCCTTAGAACTCCCCTGGTTATTTAGATAGTTCACCTCTTCTTTCGAATTATAGTCAGCTCTTCCCTAGGATGCAACAACTTTCACCTTTTCTATATTTCTAGACAATATATGCTTAGTCATCAAATCCATTTGTTCCTTCAAGTGTGCCATGTCCTGTTCATGTTCTTCCTCCTTCTTACATTATTCTGTAGGCATACTACCAGAAACAGTAGGGCTAGCTACCATAAAATCCTTGGTATGTAGAGCTCTACTCTGTTTGGTCATCCGATTAAGCATCTATGAAGCCTCCAAAAAAGTAAGGTCAACTAATGACCCTCCTGCAGCATTATCCACGACTAGCTTCATAATAGAGTTTAAATCCCGATAAAGAGTCTGCATCAAATAAATATCAGTTAGTTATGGTTTGGGAATTGTATCAACTTCTTTTTAAACCAATCCCAAGTCTCATAAAGAGTTTTAGTGGGAAGGTGTCGAAAGTTACTAATTTTATCCCGCAACTGTAATCTCCTAGAGGGTGGAAAGAACCTTTCTAGGAAAGCCATTTTCAACTGTCTCCAGTTGGTTATAGAGTCAGGAGTCAGTCTATTTAGCCATAGTGTCACCTCTCCAGACAGAGACAATAGAAACAAACACAGACAGATAACATTTTGACCCACTCCTGTATTATAAAAAGACTTGCAAATAGTGAAAAAGTTCACCAAATACATGTTTGGATCATCTTCAGGAAGACCACCAACAACCCCTTAAGATGAAGGAGTTGGATCATCGTACTAGTAATATTAAATTTAACTCCAAGTGCTAGATGTGGAGGAATGATAGCTCCGATTAAACCTACTCAATCCATTTCATCTACATCTTTATTTAGATGAAACTGCACTGGTTGACGCTCTTGCCTTGCCCTAATTGGTCAATTTCTATTTACATTATGGTTTTCTGGTGCAACCACATTCCCCACACGCCTTGGGTTGATAAGATCTAATAAATCATCATCCCACAAATCATCATCGTTAGGATTAGGATGACGTGTCATCTGCCATTATTTTACTGATTAAGTTAAACTCTAGCCAGAGCGGTTAGTCTTTCATCATCTTGAGGGTCTGCCATTCTGCCAAATAACTGCAGTTTTTGATGTACTAGAAATAATAGTGCACCCGATCTTCGTGTACTTGGAATACACAATAAATACTCTGCACAAAACAAAAATAATAAAAAAAGTAAAATTTGGGAAACTTGACCAAAGGCCAATTAACAAACACAAACTTAATTGACAACTGTATTCCCCAGCAATGGTGCAAAAATTTGATACGCCCAAATTATAAATCTCGTTATAGAGAGTAAGTGGTCACTATAAATAATATAACCCAACTGGGTTAGGTGTAAAATCCCACGGGGTATACTGTGTTCACTAAGTATTGTGGTTGTTACTAGACTATTGATCGAAGGTTCCAGAATAAATGGGGATTTTAATTTATTAATTATATTCAAATATTTATTAAAGAAAGTAATCCAACTATAAGTTATATTGCTATGGTTACCAAGATTCTTAAGCATCTAGGGTTGTGAACTATTTTGGATTTCCAATGAACAATTTTTATTGCAAGAGTAATTGAATTCTATGGTTTACCCTTTAGTTTCTCAACCTAAAAGAGTAACTTATCCCTTACTCTTTCCAAACTTAAGGAACATAGTATTAATTCAACTATAATCTCACATGGGTTGATACAAGTAAGGAATCTACCCTCTATCCAAAGGTTAAAGCCTTTAGATTTATGTAAACCCTTTCTTTTCCCAACAAGCACTTTTCTATTTGAACAAGTGTAGTCCTTGGGCTCACTTTTCAAGTTTGAAACCAAGAAAAGTCATTAAAGTGAAGAAGAGTTTATGAATTATCAATTACTCCAGGGAATCTACTAGATTCACAACCCAAAATCTACTTTTCACATCAAGGCTCCCATAACCCTAGTTATGAGATCTTAGCCACACATTTCCACGCAAGAAAGAGAAGAAACCATTGTGTTGTTCATAAATTAATTCAAGGTTTACTTACAAAAGTCACAATTATTGTTCTTCAATCTCTAATAGAAAATATTATAAAGGAATCTAGATCTACAAATCTCAAATGAATCTTTGAGAAAAACTATGTAGCAATGTATTTTCAGTATGAAAAACCCTAATAAAAGATAAGAGATCCCTAATAAAACCTTAAATTGGATATTTATATGTTCCCCAGCCAAAAAGGATTTAAAATTCAAACTTAAAAATCCGCATCCAAAGTGATGGCCAAAGTGGTAGTCCATCACAAGTTCGACGGTCCTCCATTTGCTTCGTCGCTGCTGTCCTAAAGAGTTACTTTCTGGATAAGACTGACGGTCAAAGTGGTGATCCGTCGCAAGATCCTTGAGAGTCATATTCTTGATAGTCCTGATGGCCGAAGTAGTGGTCCGTCACAAGATCGACGGTTCACCATGTTGGCCGTCGCTGAACATTTCAGGATGCCTGGTTCTATTTAGTGTTGATGGCCACAATGGTGTTCCATCGTAAGAATGATGATCCACCACAAGAGCCATCATTGGGTCTTCCAAAGTCATGGATTCTGTTTCGAGCTGACGGTTGAGTTAGTGGTCCGTCGTAAGATTGATAGTCCACTATTTTGACCGTCAGAAGTGTTTTTCTGCTAATTTTCTGAGTCTTTTCCTTCAGCTATCTCCTTACCCTGAAACACTAAAAATCAACATTAAATACAACCTTGGTTGCTTGAAAACATGCAATTTTCCCAAGAAAAAAATGAAAAATATTTTGTCAAAAGCCGAAACATCAAGAATCAAAAGGTAATAGTTAACTGGGATCAAGATAAA
The DNA here is from genome assembly GCF_002878395.1 of Capsicum annuum. Lineage (NCBI taxonomy): Eukaryota > Viridiplantae > Streptophyta > Magnoliopsida > Solanales > Solanaceae > Capsicum > Capsicum annuum. The sequence continues at coordinate 93,904 of NW_025854011.1, forward strand.
GGTTCGTATGGCGGGATCTTGAGAATCAAAAGGTAAAGGGTAAAATCTATCAAGTCATCCAAAAGACTGTAGATGGTACATAACTTGTCAGATTCTGCATGCAAAGTAGCAGATTGGTTTAATAAAGCATGCTAAGCCTATGGAGTTAGAATATAGGGGGACCACAATCGTAGTTTTCACTTATGACTAATTACAACCAAAGTTGATATTAGCAACCGCATAATCTTCCTATAAAAGGTGTAGAATGGGCATTACCAAATTTTGGTGCCATTGTCAGGGAATACAATATTGATTTGTGAGTTAAGGTCATTACAATTTATGGGTCTTTTTACTTTTGTCCTTAGTTGGGTATATGCTGGTGTATGCCTAGCACACGGAGTAGAGGCAAACCCTTACTCCTAGTGAATCCAAATCTAGAGAGGATCCTAACAATACCTAATAGGATGACAAAACTAAAAAGAGATGATATCCCCAAAGGGGTTCGAGATGATGCACATCAGGTGTCTTCCCCTTTGATGTGCGATCCTACGCTAACACATTTGAGGTTTTTAACTCTAAATAATTGTAAGGTCTTGAAAAACTTTAGTTGTTTTTGATTAGTTTACTTTAATTTATGTAGTAAATGTTGAGATACAGGAGAACCAAAAATAATGGAAGCAAAAAGGCTGCAAAGTGAAGCATAATAAAGGATAAGTATGGCTAACGACATTCATGATAAGTCGTTAGCCTGGTGATAAGATGTCAAGGATACCGTCAGCCTTAAATAGAGAATGAGAGTTGAAGACATTTTTGTGACGACATTCGTGATAAGCCGTCAAGTTGGTGATAAGACGTCAGTATCATCATCAGCATTAGATAGTAGAATCCAAAAGTGCAGAGGATCTGACGACATCTGTGATAAGCCGTTAGACTCCTAATAAGCTGTCACGGATGCCATCATCTATTTCGAGAAAAAGTTACAACTTTAATTTTATTTCCTTATTTAGGTTGAACTATTTAAAGCTTTGTAGTAGGGCTTTCTAGAGGCATTCATTCATCATCATCATTATTCTAAAATGAGTTCGATACTTTGAGTCTTGGAGAATATTTTTTGATATTTCTTTCTCTATCTTTTTGGATTTGAACAATATAACAATTTTGGGGATTTTCCTTTGTGATCTAATCTATGATTCACTAATTATTATTCATCTCTGTAAGTTAATCTTCTCAATTATGAATTCAATTATGTGTTTCATTCTTTGCATCATGAGTGGCTAAACTCTGTTAACCTAAATTATGGGATCTAGGGTTAGGTCGTTATAAGGTGCTAAATACTCAACATTCAGTAGTTGTTAGACTTTCTTGATAATTCTGAAGTTTTAATCAATGTTTGTTGGTTGCAAATAATAGACATACCTGCTTTGATTTGCTTGAGAAAGAAATCAAATATAGTAGGTAGTGAATTATCAACAGGAACTCAAAATACTTCATTTAATAATCAGTATTGTAACAAGGTTGGTTAACCTGAGGTAAAATTTAGACAGTGAACAAAAATTCCCCAAGTTCGAGAGGATTAGGAAATTAGACGCTTAAATATGTCAAGAGACATTTGAGCATATCATCGATAAAGATAGCTTGTTATCCTAACTACCGTGAGAATCTTGAGTCACCTTTAGTATCTGTCATGTACCGTAAGCCCTAGTGAACATAATTCTGGTTATTTCATAAAATCTTTGTTCCAAACATCAAAACTAAAGTGACAAACAATCATTTGTGAAACTTAAACCTTCATTTCAGGAAACATTAAACTATCAGTGAATTAAATCGCAAATGACTTGAGTTCACATCATATTCCCTGTGGGATTCGACCCTAACCTACTTAGGTTTTATATTGACAATGATCGCTTACATCCATTCAAGAGTGTAGTTTAATTGTTATAAAAAATGGTGCCGTTGATGGGGACTACGGTTGTAAACTGAAAGTTGTGTCCGCTAATTGACTGTTAGTTAGGTTTCCTAGATTTACATTTATTTGTTTTTTTTGTTTATTGTAGGTTCCTTGTTGTTTATGCCAAAAACAAGAAGTTTCGGATAACTGTTATTACCAATTAATTTGGAACCTCAGCTAATCGAGAGAATGGCAGAACAGCAAGAGGTTGATAGACTGGCAGCCTTGGCCAAGGCTCAGGTGAACGTACAGAACCAGGGTTAACAAGTACATCACCCGAGCCATGATGATAAAGACTTGGGTGATGAGGAATTGTTGAATCCTCAAAACCAAAGGCAAGCTGAATAAATTACTCCACCAGTGCAGCAAAATTTCAATAGAAACTGTCCACTCAGAGGAAGGTATGGTCAATAGCCTGTCCATTACGAGTTTGATGACAATGTCGAAGGAATGGATGGAGCAGGTGCAACGGGTGCTATCATTCCTCCACCGTTGGCACCTGGTGTAAAATTCAGCATAATAAGTACTTTGATTCAACTCCTGAATCTGAAGGGGTTGTTTGGAGGCTTGCCCGGTGATGATCCGAACATGAACCTGGTGAACTTTATCACCATTTGAAAATCTTTTGTTAATCCGGGAGTGAGCCAGAATGTAATCCGGTTGAGATTGTTTCCATTGTATCTACCTGGGGAGGCAACAATATGGTTAAATGAGCTGGACACTGATTCTATAACCAACTTAAGATAGTTGAAAGAGGTATTCCTAGAATGGTTCTTTCCACCATCTAGAAGGGTACAGTTGAGGGATGAAATTAGTAACTTCAGGCAGCTCCCGACTGAAGCATTGAATAAATCTTGGGAGAGATTCGAGAAAAAGATAGCACAATGTCTTAACCACAACATGACGGACTTACACGTGATGGAGACTTTGTACAGGGCTTTTAAATCTGTGACAAAGACAATTATAGATAATGCTGTAGGTGGTTTGTTCATTGACCTTTCTTTTCAAGATGTTTCAGATATGCTGAATAGAACGACTAAATAGAGTCAGGCTTAGCATACCAGGGATGAGAAGCGAGACCAAGACTTGTCCCACTTAAAGACATGGTAGTATAACTGTGGAGCAGTGCATAAGGGATGAGGAGCGAGACCAAGACATGGCCCACTTAAAGACTCAGATAGATTTGCTGACCAAGCACTTGCTGTTAGGCAAGATTGAAAAGGTTAAGGCTGTAGAATCTCAGTGCACTGTTGCTATGATATAGATGAAGAGAAAAATTATGTTAATAATCAGGGGGTTTCTGAGGCAATATCCAAGGGAATTAAGGTTGGAACTTTTATGACAAGCCTGATTATAAAGATAGGAAGCAAGGAAATCGGAGAAGCAATAATGATAGGAGTGGTTTGTATGTTTCTCCTGGAAGTCGGGATGTTGCACCAACTATATCTAGCAAGATTTCCATAGAGGACATGATGGAAAAATTATTGAATGGAGTTGAGGCTACCAGCTCGGGGGTAACCACTATGAAGAGTAAATTCTCTACCCTAAGTCAGTTGGTTAGTTTACACTCCACTTCTGTCAAGCAGTTTGAGCAGTAGATGAGCCAATTTCTTGCAACACTGAACCAAAGAAAAAGTGGTACTTTACTTAGTGATACGGTTTAGAATTCATGGAATGATGGCTAATATATGGTGATTACCACTAGGAGCGGTAAGATCTTACCAGACCCTTTTGTGGGCAAATCTGTAGATGGTAAGGTAGTTGTTGATAAATCTAAAAAAAGCAAACCAGTGGAGTCTGAGAAGCTGGATAGTTCTGTAGATGCTTCAGAAAAGGAAAAGAAGAAGGAATAGGAAGTGGTGTTTAAATCTATCCCAAGACCACCACATCCCTTTCCTCAACGGTTGAAGAAAAAGACTGATGATGCAAAATTCAGCAAATTCATGGCCATGCTCAAACAATTGACAATTAATGTGCCTTTGGTTGAGGCACTTGAGAAAATTCCAAGCTATGCGAAGTTCATGAAAGACCTTATAACCAAGAAATGGAAGGTTAGCCATGAGCCGGAGGACAATCTTCTCTATTGTGGTGATATCTCTACAAGGTCTTTAGCGCAAAAAAAAGCAGATCCGAGAGTGTTTACCATCCCGTTTACTATTGGCCCCCTGAAGTTCAGAAAAACACTATGCAATCTGGGAGCCAGTATAAATTTAATACAACTGGCCGTGTACAAGAAATTGGGTTTGGGGGATCCTACCCCGAAAATATGTGGTTGGTAACGAATGATAGATCTGTGAAGCGGCTTGTGGGTATACTGCACGATGTTTTGGTAAAGGTAACCAATTTTGTTTTGCCTGCTGATTTATGGTCCTAGATTGCGAAGTGGATTTTAAAGTACCCATCATCTTGGGTAGGCAATTACTTATAACTGGGAGAGTGCTAGTAGACATGGAGTTGAATGAGCTAAAGTTCAGGTTCAATGACAAAGTAAAACAATTCAAAATATGCTCATCCATGACTCAGTAACATGAGATGAGTGTTTTCTCAATCATTAACGTCTTCTATGATGATGGTAAAGGGGTATCAACAGGTTGTCTTGGCGAAGTCTGAGTAGTCAAGACAACCAAGTCGTGCCGCGATAGTAAATTAGGCGCTATTGGGAGGAAACCCTAAGTTTTTATGTTTAATCAAGTGTTTTTAATTTTATAATTAGGATTTAGTACGGAGAAGATCAAAAATAAGGAGGTAAGCTGAAAGGCCAAGATGACATCTCTGATAAGCCATCATAACTGTGATAAGCTATCAGAAATATCGTTAGATAGGCCAAACTTGAGGCAACCTATGATTAGGGGTGACGATATTTGTGATAGGATTTCACACTTGTGATAAGCCATCACAAGTCGTCGTCAGCTCAAAGCCTTAAAAGCTAAATTCTGGGCCAAGTTTAAATCAAATCCGACCTGGGTTAACACAGGAACCTTTTCAAATTTCTGCTAGTTTTAATTCTTTTCCTTTAGTTTATTTATTTCCTTAGTTTATTTACTACTTTTTGCAAAACACTTCAAGAAAACAAGTTACCTTGTGCGTGGGTTTGCAATTCATAATCAAGAGATTCTTCCTACTTCTTTCTTCCTCTTATGCGTGTAATCGGATTAAGGCCGCCCATCAGGTATAATCTAACTTTAACTCTTCTTTTCTTGTAGTAATTGATTGATAGATGACAACCCAAATCCCCAAGATGCTTGAACTAAGTTCAACTTGGAAAGAAGGTAAAATTACACCTAGGGTCTGCAGTGCACACCCAGGGTTTATAAAGATAGATCACACTCAGAATTCAAGTTGATTTTGAGAAATAATAGGGACCAAAAATTGAGCTAAAATCATAAGTGGGTTTTGGTAAGAGCTGACAACATTCATGATAGGCTATCACAATTGTGATGGCTTATCAGGAATGTCGTCAAAGGCTGACAAGCATGAAGTTGTTTCTATTTAGAGCTGATGACATTCGTAATAGGCTATCATAATTGTGACGGCTTATCAGGAATGTCATCAAAATTTGTTAAAATTTTGAAGGTGCTGTCTAAGGTTGAAGACAATTGTGATAAGCTATCAAAGTCGTGATGGCTTATCAAGAATTGTCGTCACACTTGGAACTTGAAGCATGAATAAGCCAAAATGATTAATGTGTTTGTGTTTGTACTCTTGTGGACTAACCAATGGTTTTTCTACTGCTATAGGAACCTTAAAATGACACCCAAGAGAAAGAGCCCCAAAGTACCAAAGAAAGCAACCAAAGAAAGTGTACATCGTAAGCTCATCAATGAGGAATCTGATTACGAGGAGGAGGAACCCCTTCTCAGGAAGCAAAAGAAGAAGCAAAGTCTGAAGAAACCTTCACCACCTCTAGTCTTTGAAGTGGAGGATAGTGATGATACTGAGACTACAAAACCATCAGAAAGTGCAGCTTTTGAACATACTGCCTCTGAGCAAGGGGATTCTGAACAACATGAGTCTGGCCATGCTGAATCTGAAGAAGTAGAATAGGAAGGGTCTGAGGAGTCTAAGGGAACAACATCTGGATCCCCATCGACTGAACAACAAGATGATGAATAGTATCCAACTCAGGGAACACTTGTTGAATATAAGAACCCCAAAGTTAGAGATAATGCTAGGTGGAAAATACCCAGGGCATAGAGCATCTTCACCATTGGGCTCTGCAGAACTGATAGAAGGAGAGATAAGAGGCTAATTTAGGAAGAAAAATGATTATCACCAGAGGGTTGAGCAGGTACCCTGAAGTGGAACACAATTTCCAAGAGTATGGATTGGGACGGATCACAAAAAGAGAAGGTTCATTTTGCCCTACACTGGTTTGGGAGTTCTACACGAACTACCAGGCTCAATTGGAAAACATGTGTAGGCCAGGTGAAAGAGTAGCAGACTGGCCCCTGTTAGATAGAGTGTAGGTGAGGGGCATAAGGGTTGATGTCTCAATCAGAACCATTAATAGGTTCTTGTATGTTCCCAACTTTACTCCTCAGGCCACTGCACCATCAGTCTATGCTGGGATTAGGAATCGGGAGAAATAATATTTGTGGTTGGCCAACATCATACATAAAGGAGAACCAACATGGGTAACAAACCAAATAAAAGAATTTACAAGTCCTATTTGACTCAAGAGGCGAAGTTTTAGTGGGGTATAGTGCGCATCTGGCTGATACCCATAGATGCAGACAACATTCTGGGTGATGACCGAGCTATTTAGTGGTGAGCATGGTGTAGAATATTTCCCTAAATTTTAGGGAAATCATTTCTGATAAGATGAAGATTAGAATGTTGAAAACCAACACTTCTTATCCTTTCCCTTGACTTATCACAGAGTTGTGCTGAGCTGCTAATGTGCCAAAGATTCTAGGGGTTGGTGATGACATTCCTACCTAAAATACTCATAACCCCATATGGTTTGATGAAAATCAGAAAGGATTGAGATTTGATAGAGGTACAGAGGTAGTAGCAGACCCTCCAGTTACAGATGTGAGTGCAACACCTTATGCAGAAGTGCATGATTCTGAGGTTGTACAACCAACTTCTTCAGCACAGGCAGGATCAGTGCCTGAGACTAAAGCTAGCCCTTCAGTTCCTATAGCAATAATAGGTTTTGTATTTTATCCGGTCGATATCCAAAAAGTGGCTAAAAAAGCCAATTGGTGTGAGGCACAACTACATGCTTTTAAAAAATAATTTGCTACTACAGTGGAAAAGAGAATCAAGGATGCTCTTGAGCCTTTTGAGACTTTGCCTGAGCGGGTTACAAATTTGGAGAATTGATTCAATGCACAAGCAAAAGAAATATCAGGGGCTGATCTTGCTAGATTCAGAATGGCATTGGACAAGGTAAAGGAAGATGTTGGGGTATTGCAACAACATGAATTTATGATGCTAACAGGTCAGGCCATGTATGAATCTAAGGAAGAAATTCCAATGCCTGACCTCACTGGAGGCTCACCAAAGAAAAAGAAGAAGAAAAGTGAGAAGAAAGGTAATGGAAAAAGAGAGAGGCCCGATAGTGATAAAGAGCAAAAAACAGAGAAGAGGGCAGGAAAGAAAAAGGATAAGAAGGAGCTGAAAAAGGTAGAAATTAAGTCCTTCATTAATAACGAGACATGAGAGAAAGCCATCCGAGCTAGGGCTGTAGGTAACTCATCTATCAAGGCTCCATCTACTACAAAGCCAGATGCTCTCGATGGAGAGAAGACAACAGATAATGCAGTAGAAGGGTCGGAGACCTAGGATCCATGTACTTGGTTGCCTTCAGGTATACCCAAACCCTTAGAGCAGTTTATTTTTAATTTTAAGTTGAGGGTTTAGGGTAGATTATTGCTGTAGCATATTTCGTAGATAATTAGGAGTAATACAAGTACTTGAGACAGTTAGCTTATTTTGTGATTTTGAGTACCTCTCCACTGGTCTGATATATTGTCTACTGTATGAATTGCATCCATTTGTAACCACTGTGCATCTTTTTATGGCATTAGTCTGGCAACTGAATAACCTTTGTTAAACAAGTACATGAACCAGATAAGCAGTGATATGCAACATACTTGTGTTCCATGTGTGTGTAAGGTCTTACTCAGTTCCCGTTGTGTGGTGAATCTAGAACTTGCTCGGTTAGTCTTTCCATGGTCATAGGATAGGAGTTAGGAAAGGATCATAGGCCATTTTTTATGATTAGTCCACTTTTACTCTAAATGACCTTCCCAATATGAATAATATCTCTTGATCTCTGTTAGAGCCTAATTAGCCTATTTCTTTCTACATCATCTCTCACCTTTCCATTTACATCACAATGAACCTGCTTTGGCCCTGGTCCTCCTTGGACACTGTACATCTTGACTTAGGCAAATAGCCTAAGTTGAGGGTGGCTATCATAAGGGTGCATGATACAAAATGAGTATAAAGAGAGGAAGAATAAAAAGTTAGGTGCGGTGAAAAAGGAATAAGAAATGAGAAAGCTGTGTAAAAGATGATAAAAAAATAATATGATAATTGAAAAAAACACATCCATCTTGAGCATGTGTGATCAATAAAATCGAGGAAGAAAAGAAGGTTGAGAGTTGAAACCCCCAGATTTTAGTGTAGTGTCAAGGAGGCATAGTCACTCTAAAATATCCATGAATATTATACCATCCCCTGGCCTATGTTACAAGCTTAAGAAAAGTCCTATAGTGATCCTAACTGACCTGTCTAAAAACTTAGGTACTGATTATAAGAGCAAGCCTATGGCTTTTGACATGAAGTGTTTGGAACTTCATGCTAAGAGTGAGTCTTATTTTATTCCTCTATTTATGTATTTGAATTTTGATATGAGTGAAAAAGGTATTTCTTTGTTGTGAGGGAACACTGTATATGTTGCTAGTCACTGACTTGTTCAGATGAGTGTGATCTTGGTATGGCATGGTTGTTATTACTAAATTTTATCCGTATCTTGATTTTTGTGAGTTGCATAGTTGTTTTTCAAAAGATCAACAGTGAGCTTTAAAATTGGCTGACCTTAGAGGTGGTGAATGTATTCTGAACTAGTATGAGTAGTTAGCTGCCAAATTGTACTTTGTATTCTCTTAGTTATGTTATGGTTGCTTGAGGACAAGCAATTGTTTAAGTTTGGGGTGTTGATGTGTGAGCCTATGCTAACACATTTGAGGCTTTTAACTCTAAATAATTGTAAGGTCTTGAGCAACTTTAGTTGTTTTTGATTAGTTTACTTTGATTTTTGTAGTAAATGTTGAGATGTAGGAGAACCAAAAATAATAGAAGAAAAAAGGCTGAAAGGTGAAGAAAAATAAAGGACAAATGTGGCTGAAGATGTTCATGATAAGTCGTCATCCTGGTGATAAGTCATCAAGAATGCCGTCAGCTTAAACAAAGAATGGGAGTTGAAGACATTTTTGTGATAACGTTCGTGATAAGTTATCAGGTTGGTGATAAGGCATCAATGTTGTCATCAGCATTACACAGCAGAAGCCAAAAGTGCAGAGGAGCTGACGACATCCATGATAAGCCGTCAGACTCCTGATAAGCTATCATGGATGTCGTCGTCTATTCTGAGAAAAAGCTACAACTTTAATTTTATTTACTTATTTAGGTTGAACTATTTAAATCTTTGTTTTAAGGTTCTTTGGAGGTATTCATTCATCATCATCATTATTCTAAATACGCTCAAATCTTTGTGCTGTTTCATGGACTGGCATACATCGAATCAAACTACTTCATCATTCAGCCTGAATAGTAGCTCATTTGCCTTTAGCCCAATAAGTACACTCCTGGTTTCGAGGAAAAGTCTACCTAAGATTATGGGCACCTCGAAGTCCACCTCATAATCGAGAATGATAAAATCAGCTAGAAATATAAAACTGGCCACCTTAACTAATATGTCATATAGAATCCCCATGGGTGCTTCACACACCTGTCTGCCATAACTAATCTCATTTTTGTGGGAGTAGGATCCCCCAAACCCAGTTTCTTATACACTATAAGTGGCATCAAGTTTATACTTGATCCCAAATCACATAAAGCTTTTGTGAAATCAAGAGGCCCTAATAGTGTACGAGATGGAAAATGCTCCCGGGCCAGCCTTCTTCTGCACTAAAGACCTTATAGAGATAGCTCCATAATAATGGATATAGTCCATCGACTCATAGATAACTATCTATTTCTCATGACAAGGTCTTTTATGAACTTTGCATATCGGGAATCTACTCCAATGCTTCCACTAGTGGAAAATTAATCGTCAACTGCCTAAGTATGGCCATAAACTTTCCAAACTTTATGTCATCAACCTTTTCTTTCAATCGATGGGGAAATGGAGGAGGTGGTTTTAAGAGCGTAGTATCTACCACTTCAGTCCCCTTTCCATTGATCTTTTCCAACTCATCAACCTACTGATGGTTGGATGGTGTATTATCAATAACTTCATCTAGTTTCTCAGACTCCATTGGATAACTTTATTCATGCTCAATCTCCTCCTAAATCACATCTTCAATGGCTGCTTTTCCCACAGATGAGTCGGGTAATACCATACCACTCTATGTGGTGATTGCCATACAAGAGCCATTATTTTGAGGGTTCTGAACTATATCACTTGGAAATGTTCCACTTTTTCTCTAATTTAGTACTGTTGAGAGTTGGCTCATTTGCTGCTCCAACTATTTGATACAAGTAGAGTTTGAGTTTACCAACCGACTCATGGTATCCAAATCACTCATTATAGTAGTCAACCCAGAGTTGGTAACCTTAACTCCCTTTAATAATTTCTCCATCATGTCCTCCATGGACATCTTACCAGAACTAGTTGCAGCATTATCTCTGCTTCTAGGAGGTACATATAGTCCACTTCTCTTATTCTTTCTCTTCCAATTCCCTTGATCTCTATCCTTATAACCAGCATTGTCGTAATAGTTCCGACCTTGATTTCCTTGGCTATTGCCTTGGAACACCCCTAGTTATTTAGATAGTTCACCTCTTCTTTCAAATCAGAGTCAACTCTTCCCTGGGATGCAACAACTTTCACCTTTTCTATTTTTCCAGACAATAGATGCTTAGTAGCAAATCCATCTGTGTCTTCAAGTGTGCCATGTCCTGGTCATGTTTTTCCTCCTTCTTGCGTTGCTTGGTAGGGATACTACAAGACATAGTAGTGCTGGATACCATAAAATCCTTGGTATGCAGAGCTCTACTCTATTTTTTCATTCGATCAAGCATCTCCGAAGCCTCTGGAAATGTAAGGTCATCTAACGACCCTCCTGCAGCATTATCCATGACTAGCTTTATAATAGAGTTCAAAGCCTGATAAAGAGTCTCTATCAAATGAATATCAGTTATGTTATGGTTCGGGCATCGCATCAGCTTCTTTTTAAACCTATCCCAGGTTGCATGAACAGCTTCAGTGGGAACCTGTCAGAAGTTACTAATTTTATCCCTCAACTATACCCTCCTGGAGGGTGGAAAGAACCTTTCTAGGAAAGCCTTTTTCAACTGCCTCCAGTTGGTTATAGAGTTGGGAGTCAATCCATTTAGCCGTAGTATTGCCTCTCCAAATAAAGATAATGGAAACAAACACAGGCGGATAACATTTTGGCCCACTCATGTATTATCAAAAGACTTTCAAATCATGACAAAGTTCACCAAATGCATGTTTGGATCATCTTCGAGAAGACCACCGAACAACCCCTTAAGATAAAGGAGTTGAATCATCGTACTAGTAATATTAAATTTAGCTCCAAGTGATATAGGTGGAGGAATGATAGATTTGATTGTACCTACTCAATCCATTCTATCTACGTTATTATTTAGATGAAGCTGCACTGGTTGACTCTCTTACCTTGCCCTAAAGGGTCAATTTATGGTACATTATGGTTTACTAGTGCAACCACATTTCCCGCACATCTTGGGTTGACAAGATCTAATAAATCATCATCCCCTAAATCATCATCATCAGGATTAGGATGACGTACCGACTACGGTCATTTTCCTAATTAAGTTAAGCTCTAGCCAGAGCGGCTAGTCTTTCAGCATCTTAGAGGTCTGCCATTCTATCAATTAACTGAGGTTTTGGATGTACTGGTAATAATAGTGCACCCGATCTCTGTGTACTTGGCATACACAATAACTTCCCTGCACAAAACAAAAACAGCAAATAAAAGTAAAATTTAGGAAAGTTGACCAAAGGCCAATTAACAAATACAAACTTAATTGACAACTGTATTCCCCGGCAACGGCGCTAAAATTTGATATGCCCCAAATTACAACTCTCGTTATAGAGTGTAAGCGGTCGCTGTAAATATAGAACCGAACTGGGTTGGGTGTCAAATCCCATAGGGAATACTGTGTTCACTAAGTATTATGGTTGTTACTAGACTGTTGATCGAAGGTTCCAGAGTAGAGGGGGATTTTTATTTATTATCTATATTAAAATGTTTATCACAGAAAGTAATCAATCTGTAACTTATATTGCTAATAGTAATTCAATAAGAGAACTAAAACTAATGTTATGGTTACCAAGATGATTAAATAGCTAGGGTTGTGAACTATTTTGGATTCCCAATGATCAATTCTTATTGCAAGAGTAATTGAATTCTATGGTTTACCCATTAGTTTCTCAACCTAAATGAGTAACTTATCCCTTAATTCTTTCAAACTTAAGGAACATAGTAATAATTCAACTATAATCTCATATGGGTTGATCCAATTAAGGCATCTACCCTCTATCCAAAGGTTAAAGACTTTAGATTTATGTAAACCCTTTCTTTTCCCAACAAGCACTTTTCTATTTGAACAAGTGTAGTCCTTGGGCTCACTTTTCAAGTTTGAAACCAAGAAAAGTCATTAAAGTGAAGAAGAGTTTATGAATTATCAATTACTCAAGGGAATCTACTAGATTCACAACCCAAAATCTACTTTTCACATCAAGGCTCCCATAACCCTAGTTATGGGAACTTAGCCACACATTTCCACCCAAGAAAGAGAAGAAACCATTGTGTTATTCATAAATTAATTCAAGGTTTACTTACAAAAGTCACAATTATTGTTCTTCAATCTCTAATAGAAATATTATAAAGGAATCTAGATCCACAAATCTCCAATGAATCTTTGAGAAAAACTATGTAACAATGTATTTTTAGTATGGAAAATCCTAATAAATGATAAGACATCCTTAATAAAACCTAAAACTGGGTATTTATATGTTCCCCAACCAAAAAGGATTTAAAATTCAAACTTAAAAATCCGCATCAAAAGTGATGGTCAAAGTGGTGGTCCGTCGCAAATCTTATGGTCCTCCATTTAGTCCGCTGCTGCTGATCCTGGAGAGTCACTTTCTGGATAAGACTGACTATCAAAGTGGTACTCCATCACAAGACTGATGGTCTGTCGCTGCTGATCCTGGAGATTTACTTTCTTGATAATTCTAAAATTTTAATTAATGTCCGTTGGTTGCAAACAGTAGACACACCTGCTTTGATTTGGTTGAGAAAGAAATCAAATATAGTAGGTAGTGAATTATCAACAGGGACTCAGAAATACTTTGTTTAATAATCAACGTTGTAACAAGGTTTTTTAACCTGATGTAAAATTTGGACAGTGAATAAAAATTCCCCAAGTTTGAGAGGATTAAGAAATTTGATGCTTAAATAGGTCGAGAGACATTTCAGCATATCATCGATAAATATAGCTTGTTATCCTAACCACCGTGAGAATCTTGGGTTACCTTTAGCATCTATCATGTACCGTAAGCCCTAGTGAACATAATTCTGGTTATTTCATAAAATTTTGGTTACAAATATTAAAATTAAAGTGACAAACAATCATTTGTAAAACTTAAACCCCTATTTCAAGAAATGTTAAACTATCAATGAATTAGATAGCAAACGACTTAAGTTCACACCATATTCCCTGTGGGATTCGACGCCAACCTACTTGGGTTTTATATTGACAACGATCTCTTACACCCATTCAAGAATATAGTTTGAGCATTATTACCCTTATCCTGAAGGAGTTCAAGGCATTATTTTCTAACAGACATGGGTGTTTTTAGCACAAACTGTTAATCAGAGGAGGGAAAAAGATGCCCAGTGAATAGTTTCGTAGGAAAAGTTAGCTGTGCAAAGATAGGAAGCTAACTGCCAACCGTACTTGGTGGAAATTAGAATAGAGCTAGAGGTGACCGTGGTCAATTAATCCTAACATACCAATATTTACAGCCATATAAGGATGATGAATAATATATAGGGTACGTTGAGCTGGCAGATACTGGAGTTATCATTCCTCCAGTCTTGCCCATTGAGTCAAGTTTAATATAGCTAGTGCTTTGATCACACTCTTATACTTGAAGGGAGTGTTTGTGGGGTTGCCTACAGATGATGTAAACATGAATATAACCTATTTTACAAGAATTTTCACTTCTTATACAAATCTAGGGATGCATTAGGAGGAACTTATTTTGAGGTTGCTCCCCTTTTTATTTATAGAAGAAACATCATTATGGTTAGGGAAATAATACAAGTCAAATATTCATCTTATCTTTTGTTGTAATATTTAGAGGTCAACACCTAGAAAATCAAGATATGGTCACCTTGAGGACTCATAGACATGTATAGAGGACCCATTTCGAGCATAAACAAGGTCGTGAGTGGAACATTGCTTGGAGCATTGAAGACTTGAGGACTCATGGATTTGGATAACACTTAATGGGTCATGGTATGGTCACCTTATTAAGGGCATTTTGGTCACTTTACTTTGCACAAATGCACTGCATGCCACCCCACTCATTGAGGGTATTGTTGTCTTTTTTGTCATGTCTTGTAATAATATAAATAGAACTTTTAGGTCTTTTCTCATTAGTTTATGGATGATGAATGTATGAAACATTGAAAATCCTCTCTCTTGAGAGTATAACACCTTAGTGTAGTTTTAGTTAGGGCTTGGAATAACCATTGTAGATTAGGGCTTAGAAAATCTAGTATTGACCTTTGCTTAGAAACGGTGGATCTTGAGGTGAGTCAATTACCTTGGCGGTTACCGTAAGAGTGTTTTTTTGATTATTACATTTATTTGGGGTTAGTATTGAAATACACTTGGTTCTTAATCTTATAATAATCTTGGTCTCATTATCTATCCTTTACTTTCTTCTAATCTTATTATATTGTTCTTGTTGCCTACTCTTGTCCTTGAGGTGTTCTTGTAGCCAAAGTTGTTGTTCTTCTTGTCCTTCATTTTATGTATTGTTAATATAGTTTGGATGGCTGGAAATTAGGTGTTAAACACCTTGTTCTCATCACTTTCTTGTTCTTATTGTGAATCCGAGAGTTGGTCTCCAATAGGTCCTTGGGTTCTTGAACTTGTGGATTGATTTTAGTGTGTGTTTTATGTGTTTTCAAGTTATTCTTGTATTATTTGGTATCAGAGCATGGCTTGGCTTGATCTTGTTCCCACAAGATCAATCTTAGGCTTGTTAGTTAAAAAATAAAAAAAAATTATTAAAATCTGAAAAATAAAAAAAGAAGTAAATATGTCCATTCTTGTGTTCTTGGTCGAGAGTGTGTTCTTATTGTGTCTTAACCGAGATTTTTACTTGTCTTGACTATTTCTAGTGTTATTTTATCCTTTACTTACACTTTGAGTCTAAATCTAAGTTTGAGCTTACATTGTTGATATTGTTGTGAACTTGAAAACTTGAAAGTGTTTTGGACATTTTCTTAGTTGTGGCTTCACTTTGGCCATTGGTATTCACCTTGTTGTTATTCTAGGCTTGACCACATGATTTTATTGTTAATTGGTGGCCTAAGAACCATTTTGCTAAAGTTGTAATTATGTTAGCCAAGTGTTGAAGATATTGTTATTGTGGAATTTGGAAGTGGACATGTGAAATTGTTGTTGTTCTTGAAGATTGTTGTTGTTGTTCTTGGTGGATATTGTTGTTCTTGGTGTTCATCACCACCTTCTTATATTTTTGAAGATAAAGTGAACTTTAGATACATAAAGTTAAAGGAAAAAGGTGTGTGACTTGTTAGTCTTGAAAGACACTACAACCACCAAAGACTTTATCAACCATTTTCCAACAACTTTCCATGATACAAGGGTCCATGTTTTAAGGAAAGTACTAAAAAAGTCAAGTCTTGAAATTTGAAACTTGAAAATAAGGCTCCAAGACTTATTCTTCCCTCCTTAAAACAAATTCCACCAATCCAAATTAAAAATGGGTCAAGACTTGGACTTTGGAAAATAAAATTATAGAAACCACAACCAATACGTGGCTGCCACATCATCATTTTACTGTTCATGCAACTTTAATTAAGCTCAAATTTTAGATTCCTAGTTTTATTTTATTGTTTCATTAGTTTCATGTCTTGATTCTAGAATTAAGTAACAACTAGTAATCACCTACTTAGTTGTAGATTAATTGTTGAATTCGTTTCTTTTGTGTCGTCATTATTTGTGTGTTTTTCTCATTTTTAACTCATAGTAACTTCTTTGTTTCAATTTTACAAGTAAATTTTGTTTTTGTGTCTTGAGTTGATCAAACAAGAATCCATTCCGGCCGCAATGTAGAATTGACATCCTATTGACTATCGGAATATAAACAACTTTCAATCTTCGCCGCTCCAATTGTGAGAATCACAAAGGTGAGTGTATACGAGTGTTGGTGAGGATATTTTACTACTAATATTGTTTGTTCATTATGTAGATACAAAGGTGATATAAGCAAAATTTGTCTTCGATAACCGGGGATTATTGTGACTACAACATGGGAGACTATGATTGTAGTCAGGGGTTTTGTGGCTACAAAGTTGAGGGAGATTGCGGAGGCTATGAAAATAGTCATGATCAAAACTTGGGCAGATTTGAGGGACACAGATTTAGGAGAGAAAATGAGGGGAATAAAGTACCTAGTGCTTATGGTGAATTTGGAGATGATGTAGGACCTCATGATGGTTCTTATGATAACGTTGGGGAATGTGAGGAGTCTTACACTTCCCACTCCAAACCTAGATTTGGTATTGGGTATAACCCTTTTATTTGCAAAGCTTATGAGTGCTATGATGAGAGTACACTTGAAGAGTGTGAAGATTCATATTCTTCAGCTTGTAGTACTTCTTATCAAGGTCAATATAGTGTAAATGGTTATACTAGTTCAAGTGGAGGTTGTCCAATGAGAAGAAGAGGGGGTGCATCTCCAAAATCGAGGGGTACTTGTGTGCCTTATAATGTTGATCCGAGAAGGTGTATACACTCCAAAAAGGTGACCATTTGTGGGATACCGTGCTGCCTTATTGTGTTGAATAATAGGTACTATATAAAATACATCATTTTGTCTATGGTCGACTACTTGGGGTTGTTTCGAGAGCCTTTACTTGTTCTATACTCATTGGATGGGTTCAAGGTTAACGAGAGGGTAAAAGTTGCCTTTCCCTAATATGAATACCATGAGGAGGTATGGTTCAATATTCTTTTCTTGAACTATGATCATGTATACTTAGGTGCTGATTGGTTTGTATGGCATCAAGTTCCTAACGTACAAAACTGGCCTAATGTTGTAAGAGACCATTGGGAGAATCACCTCATGACTTACTTGCTGCCCAAGCTACAAAGAAAAATGCCTACCTCATCCAATCCGAATTATTAAGAGAGAAAAATATTTAAAAAATTAAGGGAGTGCAAGGTGGTAATCTAAGAATGGAAAAATGAGAGGTTGTGTGGAGCGAAGTGAGGAGATTACCACCAAACCGTGATAATATTGGTTATCCTTCTATTTCTAAGGACATTTATGTAGGTACCAACGTGGAAAGCCAAGTCGAACAATGCCAAAAGGAAGTTCCAGCCTAAGCTTATGGAGGACCTTCACACCCTGGCAAAGCAGAATCTACTCAAGACCTGCAAGATAAAATAGCTAACTCATACACTTTAGTGCGTGTGATTGATAATTGTGTGGCTAGTAGCCCATTGAGTATGAGTTTTAGCTTACTTACTTGTGAGTCTAATGATTCTTTGCCACTTGTGGATGATGTACATGTTGTTCGAGTGGATACACTAGTTGATCCTTTAGATGACCGAATTGACTCTTCTCATAAGGTTAACTTGTGTCCACCTAGTTTTAAAGCTATTGTGTTAAATGAAAGTACATCGTCGTGTGAAAATTGTGTTGACCCACTTATTTGTAAAAATTATCCACCACTTGAGTATGTGTGTGATGTGCTTAATAGAACTCAAGTGAGTGAAGTACTTGAAATTGTTGGCCAACAAGATGGGAGTGAACCCGAGAGCTATTCTTGGGGTAATCTTGTGTGTGAAACCTCCTTGAAACTTGACAATCGTCTTTTAAAGAGTGAAGAAATTACTTATTCAAAATCTGCCCGTGGGTTAGATCATGCTCTTATTAGGTATAATGTTTTGTTTGAAGATGATATAATCACTCCTAATGAACCTAGTGGTGACAATGATGGTATAGCTTGCCTTGGAAGCTATAGCCGATATACTAACCCACTACGGTGTGACAACATTCCTTCTAAAGATAGAAATCTCTTTTTGAAAGATGAGAGTACTCTTAAGGGTAAGGAATGTGTAGTCCTCCTTGAAAACCCAAGGACAAAGGTGTTATTGACTCCTTGGGGGTAATGTTTATAAATGCGCATCCTTGCTTGACACACTTGTGCTTGAATTACATGAATATCAACTTTTGCAAGCCGAGTTGTTTATTTGTTTGAAGGAAGAAATGTATATGTGTTTAAAAGGTTTGTATTCGTCCGTGTATGCCTCTACACTTGATTCCTTCCTATACTACCTCTTTGCCCATGATGACATCCATACTAGTTTTGGATTTGTTTTATGTAGAGGTAGGAAATTTGTTGGTAAGTCCACTTATGTGAGTAACAATTCTATATGGATCTCATGAACTTTAGAAATAATTGAATCACCACCCTTGTTGTGGTATCTTGAAGGGATATAAAGGCAATTGTGTCTTTTAGCTCATGAGATCCTAATTCTACCTTTTGGACCAAGTGATACCATTAGGACCCTTGTAGCTTCTTTATCTCTTGGTGATTCCGGTAACCAAATCCTTTGTGCAACTTTCTTTGAGCTTTTAATATTTAATTCAAAGGATCCTTGGTTATATTGCAAATATGTACAACCTTGGCATATTGCGATGATTGGTTTTGCTAACCCTAACCCTCATGCCATGAGGAGTTTCTATTTATTTATCTTCTCTTCGGTTTTGCAAGGTTCAGATTTGAGGTCGAATCCTTTTCAAGAAGAGGAGGATGATACAAGTCAAATAGTCATCTTATCTTTTGATGACATCTTTAGATGCCAACACCTAGAAAATCAAGACGTGGTCACCTCGATGATACATAGACTTGCATGGAGGACCCATTTTTAGCATAAACAAGGTTGTGAGTAGAAGATTGCTTGGATCATTGAAGACTTGAGGACTCATAAATTTGCATAACACTTAATGGCTCACAGTTTGGTCACCTCATTAAGGATATTTTGGTCACTTTACTTGGCCCAAATGAACTCTATGGCCACCCACCCACTAAGGGTATTGTTGCTATTTTTGTCTTGTCTATTAATAATATAAATATAACATTTTAGGTCTTTTCTCATTAGTTTATGAATGATGACTGTATGAAATATTGAAAATCCTCTCTCTTGATAGTAGACCACCTTAGTGTAGTCTTAGTTAGGGCTTGGAATAACCATTGTAGATTAGGGCTTAAAAAAACTAGTATTGACCTTTGCTTGGAAACAATGGATCTTGAGGCGAGTCGATTACCTTAGCGGTCACCGTAAGAATATGTTTTTGATTATTACATTCATTAGGGGTTAGTGTTAAAATACACTTGGTTCTTAATCTTGTAATAATCTTGGTCTCACTATCTATCTTTTACTTTTTTTTTTAATCTTATTGTGTTGTTCTTGTTACCTACTCTTGGCCTTATGGTGTCCTTGTAGCCAAAGTTTTGTTCTTCTTTTCCTTCATTTTATGTGTTGTTAATCTAGTTTGGATGGCTGGAAAATAGGTGTTAAACACCTTGTTCTCATCTCTTTTTTTTTTTTTATTGTGAATTCGAGAGTTGGTCTCTAATAGGTCCTCAGGTTCCTGAACTTATGGACTAATTTTGATGTGTCTTTTGTGTGTTTTAAAGTTAATCTTGTATCAGGAAATTGCCAATACGATCTATCACTACATGGAATGAGTTGCACAGGTAATTCTTGAATTGGTTGTTTTCTCCATCCAAGATATTGCTGCTTAAGGATGAGATTTATAACTTTAGGTAGCTATTGTCAGAATCAATGTATGAGGCTTGGTTCAGGTTTAAGAAGAAGCTTAGTATGGTGCCCAACCATCAGATTTTAGGAAAAATCTTATTCGAGATATTCTACCGAGCCCTGTCTATCAGCTTTAGAGCCATGACATACACTATCTATGGAGGAGATTTTATGAGACTACACTGTGAGGTAGCTTCAGATATGATAGACCAAATTTCTCTCACTAATCAAGGGTGGCAAATATGGAGTCTGAGAGGGGTTCTGGAACTTATGATATTAATGCCTCTAGTGACCACTAAGTAGTTGATGATTCAGTGGTGTAAGAGATTGTGTTATTAAGGACTGATCTTGGGTTGAGGATAAGTAGGTTGCGATAACAAATTTTAAGAAAGTTCATGCAATAGGAGTACATGGTGTAGCTTCCAAATCTTATGAGTCTGAACTAGAAAAGGAGGCTAGGTATCTGGATTATCAGTTGGCAGTTTTCCGAGCTCAAGGTCAAGGAAACCTAGGTCAGAACTATTATGATGATAAATATAGAGACCTCAGTAGGGACATAGACTATGACTGGAGACAGAGGGATAATTATAATGAGAAGGAAGGTAGGTACATTCCACTTGGCAGATGAGATAAAAATAAAAGAATGGAAGAAATACAGGCCAAAATGGTGAAGGGGCAAGAAAGTCAAGAGGCTAGCCTTAAGGAGATCAACGCTGATATTTTTGATTTGCCCCAGAAGGTTGAGTCTCATACAACAGCTATCAAGTTGTTAGAGAATCAGTTTGAGCCGATGTCTACCACTTTACATCAAAGGTAGCCAGGTTCCCTCCCAAGTAACACGGTGTAAAATCCTTCAAACATCAATCATTGTCTAGATGTCACCATAAATTATGGTTCTATTACTGATTATCCTCTATACCTATTATTGAGGAGTTGAAGATTGATAACACTACGAGCAATGAGATACCTGAGGTAGAGTCTAAGATATCAACATAGGGTGATGATGATTTTGAGTATGATAGTGGTGAGGATTAGGTCATTGAGCCTAATGATTAGGTTCACCCTTATAGTGCGACCCCTTTTTTACCATTAGCAAAAAAGAAGGAGGACCCCGAGATAAGTCTCTATTCTGTGTTCTATTTGGTCGTTTAATGTCAAACCTACTTTATGTGACTTGGGAGAAAGAGTAAATGTGATGCCACTGGTTGTGTACAAACTAATGAGGATAAGGGAACTCAAACCTACAACTATCAAATTTTTGATGGTTAACTCATTTGTGAAGAAATCGGTAGGTATATTGTGTGACGTAGAAGTAAAGGTGTCATCCTTTATGTTCCCTACTGATTTTATGGTTCTTGATTGTGAGGTGAATTTTAAAGCTCCCATTATATTGGGTAGACCCTTCCTATCCACTGGTAGGGTGTTGATTGCTATGGACTTAGGGGAGATCACCTTCAAATTAAATGATGAGCACGTACTTTTTGATGTGTGTATAACAGTGCAGAAGCTAGATGATATATGAGTGGTGTCTGTGATAGAAACTATTGATAAGGATATTATTGTAGAGGCCAGTGTCCAGATATACCAGTTATTAAGAAAGGAATAAAGGTGACGTCTTCCGACTGTTAAGACTGAGATGGTGATATTAGATAAGCAGATTCAACCATTGGTCCAAACTACACTAGAAACGATTAAGGCTAGACTGTAGTGTGCATACTGGCTGCGATGCTAGAATTACGATCTAAGTTACACTCATAGATAGATGTTTTTGCTGGTCAAGTATCGGCTCGATTTAGTAGGATTAAGATGCCAAATCTAGGAGATGTTAGGTCGGAGGTGGGCCTACTTAGAGTAGAGGTACACTCTATCACTGAGAGCCATATATCAACCATCCCTCTAGTTGTATCCCTAGTTGTTCAGCCATCAACCCCAAATGGTCCCAAAAATTTTGATTTGTTATCACAAGATGACATAGCCATCCCTATAGTTTGGACCAAAAGAGGCCAAGATATGGACCTACAGAATCCAGACATGACAGATAAGCAAGCCTTGAAAAGGGCCACCTATGATTCGATGGAGACTTTATTTATTGATAGGCATAGGCATGCTGAGATAACTATAGGTGAATCTTTTAGTAGTGCACCACCACCACCATGGCCTTCGCCAGTCCATATATCCCAATCTGGGAAAGATCATGACACGGACACCTAGTGTATCACAAGTATGTTCTTACTTCCCGTTGTTTCTATACTATTCTAGTGCATTGGGGATAGTTCGTAGTCTTTTAGTTAGGGGTAGGGTATAACACAACTGTCGTGAGTTTTTGTTACTGTGCTTCTTTTTCTGTCGGTGATGGTATGGTTGTAGAATTAGCATATTTAGGTTAAAATTTATGTTGTAGTGTGTTTTGTTTAGTATTGTGTTGTGTTTATGTGTAATTAGGAGGTTTTTAAGTATTTAGGGAAGTTTGCCATATTGTTGATTGATTTTTGAGAAAAAATGATACCGGTCCAAAAGTTGTGTTTTACAACTGTGTGTATGTATGTATGTGTGATCATTATGGATCTTGTTATGGCATTAGCATCAGGGATATGATAATCACTTTCTAACAATTACATGAACTGGATAAGTAATATCTTGTAATATTAACTCTGTACCGTGTGTGTGTGAGATACTACTTAGTTCCCTTTTTGTGTTGAATTCAAAACTTTCTTGATTAGTCTTGCCTAGGTTGTAGGATAGTTGGTTAGGAAATTATCATATGCCATTTTTAATTTTAGTCCACTTTTAGCCTAAATGACCTCCTTATGTAAAATAGTATCCCTTGATCCCTATTTTGAGCCTTGTAGCCTATTTTTCTTGTTTCACCTATCACCTTCCCATTTGTGCTGCAATAACCTATTTTGGCCTATTCCTCTTTGGACATTATGCACCTCAACTTAGGCAAATCGCCTATGTTGAGGGTGGCTACCATAGGGGTGTGTGATGTAAATAGGGTATGTAGAAGGGTAAAATAAGAGAAAAGTTAGTAGGATTGGGCGTGGTAGAAAAAAGAAAAAAAGAAAAAGAAAAAAATAAAAAATTACGAAAAAGTGAAAAAGAAAGAATAAAGACCACACCAAACCTGCATGTGAATAAAAGAATAAAAGGGAGAAATAAGGGTGTAATAAAAATAAAGTTTGCTAATAAGTGAGACCCCAAGGTTAGTGTAGTGAAAAGGAGGCTAAGGTTAGTGTAAAGCCAAGGAGGCTTAGTCACTTGATATCCATATGTACATACCATCCCCCAAATCCTACATTACAAGCCTAGAAAAGTCCTATAGTGATCCTAACTTGACTGTCTGAATGTTAAGGTATAGAAAATGAGGGCAAACCTATGGTATTTGATGCACATTGATTGGAGCTTCTCTTCTGGGGTTTAATGTCTCTTGATTGTCCCTGCATTACCATGAATTATTTCATATAAGAGAGTGGGATATCTTTGTTGTGAGGCCACTTGAGTCATATTGCTAGCTTCTTGCTTGATTTAGGTAGTATAACTTGTCTATCTATGAATGGTTAGCTATTGCTAATATAATTTCCATACCCTGATCTCATCGTGTCATATTATTGTACTTTATATTTATACACAGTTGGTTTTGAAAAGTGAGATAGGAGGGGGTATTGTGGTTTGAGCTTAAAGTGTTGACTGACTGCCTTGAATAACTTAGATTCTCCTATTTAAGTGTCGTGTTTTGTTTTATTTTATTTTATTGTGTTTTGATGCCCGAGTACATGAAAACGTCCTAAGTTGAGGGTGTTGATATGCTATAGAAATATAGCACTTTTGACGCTTAAAATTATGAAAATATGCAAGTTTCTTAGGTTGTTTTGTTAGATATGATGAGTTTTGGGTGTGTTTTGTAGGAAACTAGGTTTTGGATGCTAAGTTTGTGAAAAATATGTAAAGTGGTGTTTTTTATACTTATTTGATGAATCTTGGGCATTCGTGACACTTTTTGGATTATACGTGACCAAAGCATGTGATGAAAGTTGAAGATTTAAAGCTTAGTTGTAAGTGTTGGATGGCCTGACACTTACTTATTTCCAAATGTAAACCAGATGTAGCACTGTATGATACTAAGGTAATTGTTGGACTTGATGATCCAAAGTGGAATTGATGATCCAGAGGGTGAGAACTTCCGACACCTACATATGTCAACATGCGGACTGCATATGGCATGTGTGGACCGCACATGGCCAAAGCATATGTCAGAAGTCCAAAATCCTAAGAAAAAAGCTGTAGGATATTTTGGTCTGAGCACGTACAGTGGCCGCATGTCCTAGCCTTAGGCTGCATGTGCCACATGCGCCTAAGGCCAGGCCATATGTGGACACCACATGTGGTCACCGACCATTTTTTGTCCTTATTCGCCTGGTCTTTAATTTTAAGGTTTCCTCATGTACTATAAATACCACTTATATGTTTTTAGTAGAAATTACACTCTCTTGATACTTACAAATGTGTTTTGATTCTGAGATTCAATTTTATTCTTGGAATCCTCTTGTATTGATTAAGGTTGATTAATTCAGCTATGGTTTTGGGTTTTTACTTGTGATTATTGTGATTTCATCTTATTCTTTCAATCATGAATATTGTTGATTACTTCATAAGCATGAACGACCCAAAATCTTTATCTAGGATTGTGGAAATCCTGGAGAATTGATAAAGTAGGAAAAGTGTTATTATTGTTCTAAATCGATACCTATGCATGCATTGCATTATCTTCACATTAATAGATATCTTAGTGGTTGAAAACATTAGGATCTTTGCGATAGTGGCACATCACGGAGGGCCCCAATTTCCCAATAGTCAATTTCTAGTGGCCTAGCGTAATTGTGACACATCGCAATGAAGTTCCAGGTCCCAACCAGTGGGACAACGCGATGGCTCCGCATCGCGGTGACTACCAGATTCCCATTTGTTAATTTTCAGTGAGGCACCACGATAGTAGAGCGTCGCGGTGACCCATAAAATTAGGTTCCTAGTTCAATTTTTTCAGCTTCATACAGAAGTTAAAAAGGGCACTTTGGACTTTTTCCAAGCTGCTTAAATCGTACAAACACCAAATTAAAGTCATTTACAAGAATTGTATGAAATTTTTCTCAAGTTTTCTCTCATCAAAAACCCTAAGTATCCAAAATCTTTTCCAAGAATCTCAAGAATCCACCATAGATTTTCTAAATTGAGTTGAGATTTAATCTTCCCAAGTTCAAGGTTTGCAAGAACCCTCTCTCAAGAGTAAGAAGAAGAGTTTGAAGCAAGCTTGTTCATCCAATTTCATAATCTAAGGTATGTGGGGTTTTGAACAAGGATAATCCTTTCACCCTTGTTCATAAAGGCTTATTTAAACTACAATTTTTTGCAATTTATAAGATTTTACATGAAATTGAATTGGGATTTTTTACCCATTGTTATTGGTTGCGAGATTTTAATGTTTCCTATGAATTGAGAGTCTAATGGGATGATTTTTACATGTTTTTTTTGTGAAATTGCAGCTGGGTCTATTCCCCATGATTTTAATCCTTGAAAAGTTAATAGTTGAAATGTTTGAGATATTGAGGTATATGAGTATGTTGAGATTATGAGCTAAATTGCTTTAAATTCCAGATTTCTATACGATTTATGAACCTATATGCTATCTAATATACACTTTGATGAGTTTTAACTTGAGATTGAATTATGGGTCATTAAGCCCTACTTGGGACTTGCAATTTTATAAACTCTTGTGCTATAAGCACCCATTATTTGAGTATTCTAAGATTATGGAGAAATGTTTTGACCTAATGGTCATAGTGATTTGAAATTCACTTCACTACATGAGATTACATATTTGATTATTTGATTCTTATGAACCATGAGATTATTTTGAAAGTGGATATTCATGAGATGAGCGAGATAAACTAAAGGGAGTAGTATTTAGCACCGAGTTGGGTTAGTTACTATGGTTTCTTATCCCAGAACTATGTGCCACCGTAGGTTTTAGATTTTGGGCCCAAGGTCGAGATGGTTGGGCCCGAGGCTGAGATAAGTGATCACTGAGTTGAGGTTATACTCCTTGGCAAGAGTATGAAGCCTTTCCCCAATGTGAGGTTTCTTCCTTATGAGGACAAGATGTTGAAATCCATGTAGCTCACATGGTTTATGTCGGTTAAGAGAACCTCCCTAAACTAAAGTATTTTCCATTAAGATAGAATAATTTCCTTAAAGCTTTGAGATGAGATATTTTCTAAAGTGAACGAATTGCTTTTGAGTATTTTCCAAATAAGGA
>NW_025854011.1:120561-165190 GCF_002878395.1 Capsicum annuum
TTAAGAGAACCTCCCTAAACTAAAGTATTTTCCATTAAGATAGAATAATTTCCTTAAAGCTTTGAGATGAGATATTTTCTAAAGTGAACGAATTGCTTTTGAGTATTTTCCAAAGAAGGAAGTAGTTTTCTCTACTAATAAGAGTTGATCATCAGTTTTTAAAGCAAAAGTATAATGACTCACGAGATTTGTGTTACATGCTTCATTATACATGATTTATGAGCTTTACATTTTAGACTTATGTAGGCTATGTGAGTCATTCCTAATTGCATGCATGATTTGATTGAAGACTATTGATACTATATTTTGTAAATGCATACACCCCTATATACTCACTATATTCCCATGTGCTGATCCATATATACGTCTTTGTGCTACTTTCTCTTATAATATAGGTTCAGGTGCTCAGTCCCAGTCTCGTGAGTGATTCCCGAGTACCTTTGTCTATATTTGTCCAGTGGTGAGTCCTCATGGTTCGAGGGCCTATCTTTAGATATTTTAGTATTTGAGTGGTTATGTTATTACTTTCAGTGCAGTTTGAGTGAGTTGGGGATCTTTCCCAATGACTCTCTAGTTCATGGAATAGTGAAGGCTTTGTCAAACTAGTTATTAGATTATGGTTGTGTTGAGATTTTTAGTATTGTGGTCTTTTGGAAAGAGTATTATCTTTGTATTTCCTTTCATTTGATATGACAGTGCCAGTGTTTTGTATATTTCTTCTTGAATGAGTTATTATGAGAAGTGATAGGCTTAAAGGGTTATCTTGGGGCTACTTGTAGCCCTAAGCACATTGTGATGCCTGGGATGTGATTTTGGGTCGTTACAAGCTATTGATCTATGCTACTAGGTATTATCTAAGTAAGATGGTTAGCTTTTATCTAATAATTAGAGACTCAAAAGGTAATAGTTAACTGAGATCAAGATAAAGTTTAGTAAGGCGACATCTTGATGCTCAAAAGGTAAAGGCTGAAATCTATCTGCTCGTCCAAAAGACTATAAATGGTACATAACTTATCATATTCTGTATGCACGGTATCGAGTTGGCTCAATAAAGCACGATAAACCTATAGAGTTAAGAAGCCAGGGGAACACAATCCTAGTGTTCACCTTTGACTGATTTCAACCAAAGTAGATATTAGCTACTAGTTTGATATTGATACTCAAAGCCCCCCACTTACTTTTCCAGTCCTTCCTATTTATTACAACAGCTAAGAGCCACAATTCTATGTATTCCCTTGGGAATTAACCCCAACCTTTGTTGGGCTACTATATTTGGCAGCGATCGCATAATATTCTTATTGAACGTGTAGCTTGGGCATTACCAGATACTGAATGGCTTCAAAATTTCTTGGAAAATATTACTTATTAGCCTAAACCCTTCGAACCAATATTCACATACTATTATAGCCAAGATACGATAGGTAAGGTATGGAGAATAATGTATAATGGTAAATCTTATCATATAAGACGTCGACATAATACTATTAAAGATCGACTCTCTAGTGAATTATCACGATTGACTATGTGTGGTCAAATGATAATAAATCAGATCCACTTACAAAAGGCTTATCTATAGAGGGAAACCTATTAATATAGATGCACTTAGTCTTTGCTTGTAGAACACACACTTATTCATAAATGTTTTGATAATTAGCCGGTCCCCATTTACCTGGGGTATTGATGGGTTCTAGTGAAAATGTGAATAGAAATAGAGAATCAAAAATGGAGGAAACGTGAAATATATGTCACTTTATTAAAGGAGTGCTCTCCAAAATTGGTGGGAGAAAGGAAAATCCTTGTTCTTAAATATAGAACAACTCCTACAGGTGGACAGTGAGGCAAGAAAAAGACAAGCCTTATGTCATCGTCATTTTTGCTCGCTCGGCTTAACTTCGTTTCTGGCGATGGATTTGGCTATGGAAATTTCAACTGATCGATTGAGAGATTATATTTTGGATAAAATTTATTTGAAAATTAAGAGTTAATGATTTTATAATCCAAAAGTTTGATAAGAATATTCTCAATTCGCGAATGCATATAAAATAGTGTAAACGCATGTCACAACGCACCTTAAAGGGGTGTGACCCTTTGAGGTACTAGTTAAAGACAAGAAAATATGACCTACGTGTGCAGGTGCCTTTGTGCAAATGGAGATGGCCGCACAGGTCTGCGTCAGGATTTTGGTTTATGCTAAATGTCGACCTGTGACTGCATATGGACCATCTATAGATGTAGGTGGGCCTGCATTTGGATGGACGGTCTAAAATAATGCATCTTTTATTTAACCATTGCTCCCTTTCTGAAGCATCACCCTTTTCCTATAAATACCTAATTTTTCTCAGGTAAAGTAACCAAATTTTTAAGTAAGAAATATCTTCTTCCTAAAACTCAAGTGTGATTTATGAAATATTGAGTGCATTCGTAATTCTACAGAGTTTGAGGTATCGCTATTCTGTCGATCTAATTTATTTTATCCTTGAAGGATTTATTCCATAATAGTGTGTACTTTATGGGAATAATTTCTTAAGAACACACCGTGAATTCGGTGGACTTGAATCTTCTAATTTTCATCTTTTTCTAACTTTTGATTTTGCTAATTTTTAGAAAATAGTTTGACATTATCTTTTTGATGTTCATAAGTTGGGCTGAACTTACTATTGAAGTTCCAAGTTATGAATATAGAGTTACAACTTCATTTATTTCGTATATGTTAGTTCGAATATGTGTTTGAAGTTATTGATGATAATTACAAATTAAAATAAACCCAGAAAATAACAAAAAAATAAGAGTTTGGCATGAATGTGGGAACTGGTAAACAAGTAGTTAATTTCAAAATGAAACTGATCTCTCCGAGCTTCTGCATTTTCATTTCTTTCTCAAGATTCACTATTCCAGGATAAGTGATCCAAGCATGTATATGGGATAACTTATCCCACTAATATGTTTTAAATGTTTGGATAAAATAATCCTAAATTTATCTCAAGATTATTATACCTTATACCTCACACCAAACAACTCCTAAATTTGTTCACTTATGTTGCATAATAACTCAATTAAAGATTATTACTACTTCGATAGGATATGATGTATCAAACATATAATTAATCCTATTATAGTATTGTTTCAATAGATTGATATCCTAAAAATGGGATGAGGTTGATCCTGACAAGTTTAAGATGAAGAGAATTAAGGTAATAGAAGGGAAACATAAGGGTTCAATTTCACGCTCTACGAAATGGAGACTAGACAGAAGTGTGTGCAAGACCTTAAGCAGTTTTATTAGCATAAACTTAAACAATTCTTTAATCAGCAAATTGAAGAAGAGAAAATCTAAGAAGTAACCTATGATTAAAGATTCATTATGCAAAATAAGTCTTTGAAACTGATAAAATAAAATTCTAAGCCTAATACTCTAATGACTCAAGCCGTTGTTATGTGTGAAAAGTTTGTCAAAATTATTTATGATGAGTAATATATGTAAATTGGTCTAACAAAAATTAATATGGAAAAGCAAAACAAGGCGTAAACTGTATTGGTCCAAATTCCCTAATAAGATTTTGCATTGGACTACTGCTGACCGCTATAATAATCGATTAATCACTAAAATGGTAGCGAGCTGTACCTAACTTAAGGGATTTTTGAAAACCCTCTCTTTTATTATTTTCCTAAATCACCCCCTTCCTTTAAAAACTCTAAGAAACCCCAACTCCCCAACCATGAGATTTCAAAGGCTTGGGGGTTCATGAGGGTGGTATCAAGACACGCTAAAGGGATAACAATATTAGAATACACTTAGCATGCTCCGGTCAGCGCACCTACACTGTAGCAACATGTTTTGTGTAAAAGTTAAGTTATGATTTACTTTGTAACAACTAGACTTGTGCTAGATGTATGTAAAGTTAATAGTGATGTCAGCAGTATTAGGCCATTAGTCACAGGTTAGATGGATGTATACATTTAATATCTAGTTAGGCTTAAATGTGTTGTATTCATGTACATTATATTAATATTTTGATTGTGATAAGGGATATATATAATGCTGGAGCAAATATTTATATCTTTGTATCTTACAGCGCATTTGAGATTACTAGAAAGTTATAGGATACTATGAGGGACAATAAGAGGAAATTAAGGTACCAAGATTAAAACATAAATGTCATAAATGTTTGAATTTTATTAAGGAAAGTGAATAAAAGGTGAGGCATGGTAAGTTGACATTAGTAATTAGGATAATCTAATATTGTGACTGATGAGTGGATATAAATGAGTAAGTATTATAAAGTAAGGAATAGAATCCTCATTAGCAATAGCTAGGAAAGTTAGAGGATAATGTGAAAAGTGTAATATTGGAATGTGGACAGAGAGAAAGTGTGTGATGGTGTGAACATGGGTTAAGATAGCCCCATAGAGCTGTATGGTAAATGAAGATTATGAATACCTATGTACATACTAAAACACCTAGACTTTGAACCCTTGAAAAAAATACTCCATTTGATGTCACTGGGATGGGTAGCACTAGGGGCACGAGTCTTACCCCTTGGATATGAGTTGTTTCCTCCTTTCCCTCCCCTTCCATATCCTAGAAAGTATAGTGATGGTTACTCTCGATCCTAGGTATGAGTGAACTCCTATCTTGA
Source organism: Capsicum annuum (assembly GCF_002878395.1). Classification (NCBI taxonomy): domain Eukaryota; kingdom Viridiplantae; phylum Streptophyta; class Magnoliopsida; order Solanales; family Solanaceae; genus Capsicum; species Capsicum annuum. Next base: position 125,199 of record NW_025854011.1, read on the forward strand.
GTGGGCTGTTTTAGGTATGGGTGGTTTATACGAGTTAGTGGCTAAGTCGTACCCTTTTGATAAGACTCAAGGATGTATAATCGTACCTTTAAAAGTGTAGGTGACCTAGGATAAGCCTAGGGTATATGTCAGTGTACCAGTCATACCTAGGGTACGGTTTGTAAGGTTAGTGGTACCCCCACATGGGTTTATTTTAAAGCTTTTAACTAAGGGCCTTATGATCATTTTCCATTCCTAAAACCCTAAGACCCTCACTATATAAGTGTATAATGCCTCCTTAAACATATTTTGAGTGGATCAAACACCCAAAACACTCTCTCAAACTAATCTTTTAAGAATTAGAGGCTAGGGCTTCAAGGGTGATCTTTAATAGGCAAAGTAAAGTCGGGTTTCTTGGTGAATCATCTTGTTTAAGGCATGTAAATTTGCCCCTTTTTAAATAAATTTAAACCTATGTATTTTATACTTGGATTAGTATGTGTACATGGTGATTTTGAAATCAAATGAGAAGGGTTTGGTTGCCTAATGATGAATAATATTGACTTTTGCTTAGACTTATGTTTATACATGTTAATGATGATGATTTGCATATGTGGGTGCTTTTTGTCTGATGTTTAACATGAGGTTCTTGAGTAACCCTAATCTTGATGATTTCTACCATGAAAATAACTTTGTTAGAGGTATGCATATTAGGTGTTTAAGGAAATATCTAAGTGAATTGCCTAGTCCCATGTTGGTGATGTTTTGAACTAGGGAAATGGCCCAATACGTATGAATGATTAATAAATGGAAAATTAAAAGTATTGTGAGCTGTGTATTATATAATTGTGTTGGGTTAATTAACTAATAAGGGGTTGAAGTCCTTAAACATGATAATGTATTTGAATTATGTATTTAACTAAGTGTGGTGAGATTATGGAATAAGATGGTTAATGAATTATGAATAGTTGTGAGGGTCTTGAGGACCATAACTTGAATTGTATGATGAATTAAGTGAAGAAATGGCCTATTAAAATGGTTGAGCAATGAAGGCTCCCATAAGGACCATGGGGTCATGTATAGTATTGAATTAGTTAAATGGTTAAAGTCCTTAAGTGTTGTAAGAAATGAATATTGATGTATGGGCAAAGGGTTAAAGTACCGATCTCAACTAATGATAGTTATGATTGCTTGAGTTTGAAGTCCCCTGCCTTATGAAATAACTTGAGGTTGGAGTCCCTTGCCCAATGAAATTTCTTAAGGTTAAAGTCCCTTGTATAAAGAGATATCTAGAGGTTGATGTACCCTAACGAATAAAACAACTTGTGGTTCGAGTCTTTTGGCATGAGGTTATTGTCCCTTGCCTAACGAAAGGTCATGAGGTTGGAGTCTCTTGCCTAGAGAAATACGTGAGTGGTTAGATTCCCTTGTTTGAATATTTGTGTATGTGGTTAAAGTTCTTGGCTAATGAATGTGTGAGCATGGTTAAAGTCCTTTGTTTAATGGTATATTATTGTGATTAAACTCCTATGCCTAAATAGAACAGTTAAATCTAAGTGTAGAAGGTATGAGTCTTCTACTTCTTGTCTAACGAATAAATATTCATAAATATTGGTAAGCCTTGATTTCTTGATTAGCATGTGATATATCTATATGTAAGGTAAAGTATACGAATATGATTGAATATGATATATTGGTGTGTTGTCGAATAATGATGCTACTTTATCCTTATCCTTAAGTTACATGCTAGCGATCCAACCGCAAACCATCTCCAGACACTATTTCCCGATGTGACATAGGCGCCAGAGCATCATATTTTCTTTTTCCATAGTGATTAGGTGATCATAGCGGTTCACGAATTGACCTTGGAGTAGTGAGCTTCCTTATTTTGGAATACATTCATTCTTGGTCTCCTATCTTTAGACTTAGTCCCATTTTGACTTGGTTTGTCTATTGTCAGGGGCTTTTTCTGACATATATATTTCTAAACATTGGTTAGTATAGAGGTATTGTGGATGACTGTGGACTTAGGTATATCAATTAGTTTGGTGATATTTATGAAATGGTTGGACATTGTTAAGTTATGACTTTTAGTATTATTTCTGCTATCTTATTATGCGGTTGGGATTCACCCAACCCTTGTGATTGAGGTTATGATTGTGATGGATTATCGGGGTGACCTTCGGTTCATGTGGTCTTGAGGTACCCATACAACATGGCCTAATTTTGGGTCATGTCAAGTTGGTATCAAAGCCTAGGTTCATGGTCAGTTGGGTGTCCATAATATTATGTTGAGTAGCGCCACTTTTATGGGTTTGAGGGGCACCACACTTATAAAATAAGAGCCTTGCAATATTTTAATAAATATTTCCCTTTATTGTGTTCCAATCTCAAGCTATAGAGTCTATGGTCCTGGATTCCTCTGATTTTTATTTTCTATTTTTTAGATCATGCCTCCAAGAAGAATTGTGACTCAAGCAAACACTTCTTAGGGACTTATGGACAAAGCTAGTCCAACTCTTGGAGGTTGGACCTAGGCTAAGGCTGTAGTGTCTGACCATCATTGTGGGGTTCCACCTATCCCCACTAACCCCAACTGTGAGAGTGATCCTCTTATTTATTACCTTAAAGAGATGCTACTAATGTCGAGTTTCATCACTCTATCAATATCTTAACTCAATTGATAGCCTCTCAATCGAATCATGGTGCTCCGACTATCATTTCTTCTGAGGCTATAAGAATTGGCCAATTTATGAGGTTGAGCCCTCCTATGTTCTTTGGTACAAAGGTTGATGAAGATCCTCAAGGATTTATTGATGAAATAAAGAAGATCTTCAGAATCATGCATACTTCAAAGATTGAAGACGTTGAGTTTGCTTTCTACCAATTGAAGGATGTAGCGTACCAATGATACGAAGGATGGGAGTTTTCTAAAGGTTTTGATGCTAGTCCCACTATGTGAGAGGATTTCTCTGAGGCTATCATAGACTGGTTCTTTTCTTAAGAGTTAAGGAAGGCAAAGAAAGAAGAGTTCATAAACTTGAAACAAGGGAGAATGTCCGTTCAAGAGTATGCCTTGAAATTTCATCAACTGTCAAGGTATGCTCCTATGATGGTTTCTAGTATGAGGGCTAGAATGCATAAGTTTGTCTCGGGATTGTCGTGTGAGTTAGTCCTTGAAAGGAAATCAACCTTGTTGATTGAGTACATGTATATTTCTAGGTTTGTTATGTATATGCAACAAGTAGAAGAAGACAAAAAAAACAAGTTGAGCTTAGTGAGAGGCAAGGAAAGAAATTTAGGCCTTCTGAGTATAATAGTGGTGATAGTGGCAAGTGGCCATGGAAGAAGTGGGGGAGTTCGAATTCTTTTTCCTCGGCTAGTGTTTGCTCTTCTTACCCTAAGTTTTAGGTGATCATTCAACTCAGTTTAGTGGTGGGTTTAGGACACAGGGTGCCAAATTCTAAGCTATTAGTGCCGAGTCAGCTCCACCCCACCCTCTTTGCAAATTCTGTGGCTAGAGTCATCATGGTCTGTGTAAGAAGGGGAGAAACAGATGTTTCCATTATGGTTAGATTGGGTATATGCAGCGTGAGTGCCCCTCTTTGAAATCTTTATGGTCCAACAAGGCCCCTATTTCTACTCTCTCTTCTCCCATACTGAATGGTGCTATGTATGCCTCTACTTCTATTTTTGGCACTGGCTCTGGCTGGAACAGCTTGTATGAACATGCTACTCGCTATGATTTTGAGGCGTCTTCTAATATTATCATGGGTATGTTGATACTTTTATCCTTTTATGTGTATTGTTTGCTTAATCCAGGGTCAACTCTTTCTTATGTGACCCCGTATGTGGCTGTGCATCTTGATTGTGATCCTGAGAGTCTGTCAGTTCCTTTCTCTATTTCTATGCTAATTAGAGACCCTGTGATTGTTAGAAGGGTCTATAAGGGGTGTGTGATATCAGTTGGTGGTAGAGATACTCTTGTACACTTGATAGAGTTGGACATGGTTGATTTTGATGTCATTTTGGGGATAGATTGGTTGCTTTCGTGTTAAGCTTCCTTAGATTGTTGGACCCATATGGTCATGGTCAAAAAGTTGTGGAGGTTTAAAAGTGGCCTAGACCTATAAATCCAACCGATATTCGGAGCTTCTTGGGTCTAGCCTATTACTATAAAAGGTTTGTGGAGAGTTTCTCTACTATAGCTGCCCCATTGACCAAGTTGACCCGAAAAAGGGTCAAGTTCTTATGGTCGGATGCGTGTGAGGGTAGTTTTGAGATGTTTAAGGATAAGGTGACTTTGGATCCAATTTTGATCTTTCTCAAGGGAGGTGATGGTTTTTTGGTATATTATGATGCTTCTCGTGTTGGATTCGGTTGTGTATTGGTGTAACATTATAGGGTGGTGGCCTAAGCTTCTAGGCAATTGAAAGTTCATGAGAAGAACTACCTTACCCATGACCTAGAGTTGTTAATCATGGTTTTTGGGTTAAAGATCTGGCGGTATTATCTTTATAGGGTCTATGCCATATTTTTTTCCCATCATAAGTGTCTCTAATATGTGTTTACCCAAAATGAGTTAAATCTTTGGCAAAGAAGGTGGATCAAGTTATTGAAAGACTATGATATGAGTCTTCACTACTATCCCCATAAGGCAAATGTAGTCGCCGATGCTCTTAGTAGATTCTCCATGGGAAGTTTGGCCCATGTAGATGAGGATAAGCGGGAATTAATGAAAAATGTTTGCCATTTGGATAATCTTGGAGTTTGACTTGTGGACTCTGAGGATGGTGGTGTATTTGTACTTCTGGTATCTCGGTCATCTTTTGTTATTGAGATAAAAGAGAAGCAAACTTTGGACCCCGACTTGATAAAGATCAAGAGTAATGTGGGTCAACACAAAGTTGAAACTTTGTGATTGGTGGTGATGGTATCTTGATATACTAAGGTAGACTATGTGTTTCCGACGTCAATGGATTGAGAGAAAGGTTTGTGGCTGAGGTTCATGAATCTCAGTATGCTATACATCCGGTTTCACCAGGATGTATCATGATCTTAAAGAGTTCTATTGGTGAAGCAATAGGAAACATAATGTGGCTAGCTATGTGGCCAAGTGTATGGTATGTTAATAAGTGAAAGTTGAGCACATGAGTCCGGAGGGTGGTACCAAAAAGTTGTGTTGCCTGAATGAAGTGGGAGGTAATTAACATGTATTTCATTAATGGTCTTCCTAAATCTCATAATCAGTGTGATTCTATTTGGATCATTGTTTATAGGATGACCAAATTCGCTTATTTCTTTCCCATAAGGACTAATTACTCAGTGAGAGATTTTGCTAAGTTTTATCTTGCAGATATCATAAAGTTGCACGGTGCTCTAGTTTCTATTATCTCAGATCGTGGTACTCTATTTTTATTCCACTTTTGGAAGTCATTCCAAAAGGGTTTGGGTACTAGAGTATGCCTTAGCACCACTTTCCACCCACAAACGGATGAGTAAACAGAAAGGACCATCCAAACATTTGAGGATATGTTGTGGGCTTGTATGATTGATTATGGTTGTAGTTGGTATGATCACTTGCCTTTGATTGAGTTTGCCTATAATAATAGTTACCACTCTAGTATTGGCATGGCGCCTTTCTAGGCATTGTATGGTAGAAGATGTCGATTTCCTAGTATGTGGTACAAAGTTGGCGAGGGTAAGTTACTTTGCCCCGATTTAGTTCTCCAAGACTTAGAGAAGGCGAAGGTTATTTGTTATCCTCTCAAAGTCACCAAAAGTCCTATGTAAATATCAGGCGTAGGGACTTAGAGTTTATTTTTGGCGATTGGGCATTCTTAAAAGTGTCTCCAATGAAGGAAGTGATGCGATTTGGCAAAAAGGGGAAGCTAGTCCATGATATATTGGCCCCTACTAGATTGTGAGAGGGTTGGCAATATTGCCTATGAGTTGGAGTTTCCTTCTAGTATGAACTCCATTCACCCAATTTTCCATGTCTCTATGTTGTGGAAATATGTGGGTGATCCGTCTTTGGTTATTCCCTTGAGGGATGTTGATATCTCGGACTCTTTAGCCTATGAAGAGATCCCGGTGAGGATTTTGGATTGGAGATTTCACCAACTATAAATGAAAGAGGTGGCTTCGGTGAAGGTTCTATAGAGGACCCAAAACTCTGAAGAAGCTACGTGGGAAGCAAAAGAGGACATGAAGTCCAAGTATCCATATTTTTTCCCTGTTCCAAAAACTTAGGATAGAGATATGTGTTAATCTCGTTGCTTTGATTTATGTCTTTGATTGATAATAGGATGAAGTCCCTAATGTTTGAAATTGAGTTATGCCTTGATAGGCCATGGGTTCAAGTCCCTAATGCTTTGAAATTATGTGTCTTGTTGTTATGGGTTTAAGTCCCAAGTATCTGGAGTTGATTCATGTCTTTAGTAAATGAAGGGTTCGAGTCCCTAACCTTGGGTTGAGCAAGTATCCTTTATAAGTCAATCGGTTGAAGTCCCTAAGTTGTGAAATAAGTAAGCGTTGATAAGTAATGGCTTATGTATCTAAGCTTTGCAATGAACAAGTGTTTGTTAAATAATGGGTTTGAGTCCCAAAGACGATCAAGTGAATGATTGATTGATAATGAGCATGATGTGTGTTATATCCTTGTTGTATGCTTGTCTAACTTATTCGAAGGTTTTTTTGATATGAGATTATATGTTAGATTGTGTTTATACTTAGCTCACCCCTTATTCGAGGATAAATGATCCAAGTGGGGGAGAATTGAAACACCTAGACTTTGAACCCTTGAAAGAAACTCTCTATTTGATGTCACTAGGATGGGTATGACTAGGGGCATGAGTCGTTCCCCTTGGATATGAGTCATATCCTCATTCCTCTCCACTCTAGTATCCTAGGTAGTGTGGTGGATGTTACTCACTATCCTTGGTAGAGTGGCCCCCCCAATCATACCCTAAGTATACGAGTCATACCCAACATGATCGTATAGAGGAAAATCCTAGCTTGAATGGGCTATTTTTGGTATCGCTAGTGTATACAAGTTAGGCGTTGATTCTTACCCTTTGGATATGGATCAAGGGTATGTTATAGTATCCTTAACAGTGTAGGTGACCTAAGAGAATCCTAGGGTACTAGTCAGGGCACCACTTGTACCCTACGGTACGGTTCGTAACGTGAGTTGTAACCTTGCACAGGTTTATTTTACAACTTTTAACATGAGTTGTAATGTGGTTGCGCCTCTACACACACGCAAGTGTATGTGATCGTACAAGTAGTATAAAGACTTAGACAGTCAGATATAGTTCCCACGAGGATTAATAAACTAGAAAATTATTCAATCTTTAGTTTAAGACAATTGGGTATTAAGTGCTTGAAAGTATCAAGATGATTTTGTGTATATAAATAAAATTGTAAATTATTAAACAAGAAATAATTAGTGACGACTAGAGCAAAGCAAGCAATGGTTGTAATAAATAATGAGGATGATTCCAGAGTTGAGGTGTTTCGAACAATTATACAATTCTATATTCTTATCAAAATCTAATTGGTTATTGAGTTGATGATTCGCAAGGTTTATGCAACGATATTGGTCTCCCGACCTTAAATCTTTTATCTATTGAATGTTGTATCTACAACTCCCATAGAGATACAACAATTCTTCTAGATTCATAAAGTTGTCTTCTTGCAAGTGAACCAAGAAAGGCTTCTAGGTATATCCCCATCCTAGATGCTAATTCAAATCCTTTATTTCATAAAAGAATAAGAACCTTGCTCCCTAATTTCTTCGTTCTATCCTACGATTCTCCTCTCGGATGGACATTTAAATATAGATTAAATTTAATGGTGTCCAATCATTAAAATAGTTAAGAATAACCCAGATGATTATCCAAAAAGAAACTATGAATAAGAATATAAAAGAGTAATCATGTTCTTAGCCTCAACCCCAGAAATAGGGTGTTTAGTTACTTATGTTTGAATTCATCAACAAAAATAAGTAATTAATCATACCTAAAACAAGTCTTGAAGTAAAAACAATTTAAAAGAATGTCTAAGAACCCTAAAAGAGGGAAACCTTCGCTTTTCCGCTGCTGCTATGCTTGCCAAAAAATAATTCCCAAAATTATCTTGGATTCTTCCTTTTATAGCTGGGACAAAACCCTTAAAATCTTTTTGACTTTACCACACAGCGCGTCGCGCCATGCCTTTAATTGCAATTTCTCATTAACATCTGGGCAATCGTGGAGCTCAAGTATTCCTTGAAATTTTTAAAATGCACCCTCACTGTGACTCGTCACTATCGCGGTGAGCCACTTGATTTGGACAATTGTGAAATATTTATCCTCCGCGACGCGCTAAAATTCCAGGTCACACAATTTGATAAGTGGGACTGTTCCACGATGCGGTGGTTTCATAGACCTATACTAGAAAGTACCAAGTGAGAATTTAAGCCTCTTCGCGATGCATTGATTTCACGAACATCCACTGGAATTCGACCATTTCTATTTTGTTAGTCAATGCGATGCGGAGTCTGTTCAAATTAGGATTCCTACTTTCCCACTTCCCTTTTTGAGCTTTATTTCACTCTCTTGTATTCCTTCAATCCTTCCATATCATCATTGTATCCAAATGAGTACAATTCTTCATGATTTTTAGCCTGAAAGTACTAATCATATCCATTAGGCACGAAATGGAATAAAAACTAGATTATACTTTAAGACTTCATACAAAATCTCCCGAATTGAGTCTAAATATGGGTGTATATTGGTTCTTTGAGCACATAAATATGCCCAAGATCACCACCCCACACTTAAAACCTTGTTTATCCTCGAACTCTTTAATTCAAAAGCATAATCACATCCTCTTTGCATCACAATCTCAAAGTTATGTTGCAATGGGAACTTACACTTTACAATAGTGTATTCTTATGTTAGCATGTCAAAACAATTTTAGCATATGAGGCAATTTACTACAAGTTTTTCTATGTCAATAATAAATTTCTAACATGTCAGCAAACTCAATCAAAGAAACACAATAAGTAATCCTACTTTCATCCGCTTGCATCCTCACTCAAGAAAATTTCCCCATATTAACTCACACTGATATCTATGCAAAATTAGGGGAGTATCAACATCAAATCACTTTCTCTCAACAAAGAATTCATACATGCTAGTGAATGAACCATAAGCTTGCCCTTATTGTACTACTCCACTAATAGTCGGATGTTTAGGTGAAGGATCAGCTAGGTCTTTTTCGGGTTGTAATAAAGGCTTGGAGACAGGTAGGTACTATTTGTGGAAATAGTGACTATTGCTCCTTAGGTTTTAGTACAAGAGATATCAATTAAATCTATTCTCCAACACCAATTTATCCTTCTATTTTCTCCCCATTCTTTTATTTCAACTCCTCTTTCAATTAGCTTATTTACTTATACTAGGTTAGGAGTATTAGTTATTCCTTCCACATACTTCTTTTTTCCGTACTAATTTCATGCTACGCACCCCTATTATAGCCACCCTTAACTTAAACGAAAAGCCTTCGTTAAGGTGCATATTATCCAACTGGACTAAGGCCAAAACCGGTTAATTGTAGTATTTCTATTTACTAACTCCTAGTTGCACCCAGAATCTTTAAACATCAATAACAACTACTTGGGGGCATTAAAATTTACCTTTTCCTCTTCCTCTTTTACACTCTTAATCTCCTCTTATTTTTATATTAAAATGCTCAGGAGCTTATTTGGATCAAATTAAGATTTATCAAAGAAAGGATAGGGTTACATAACAGGCTACCAAAGAAAGAGGCTAAAGGCTCAACAGGGCTGACTAAAACTATGCACAAGGTAGGTCTATTTAGACTAGAAACATGGCTATCAAAGAAATGCCTACATCACTTCCTACACCCAACACCTTTTATTTTACTTGATAAACATACCAGGCAAGTTCTAGTCATTTCTATTCATGAAGAATATACACAAATCCTCACACTCAGAGTGCATGCACGGAATCTAACCGGGTCCTTAAGGTCCCTGATCTTGAATTTAGAATTAAGCCAACACATCAAATTTCACTTATAAAGATAAAATTATTTGTACCCAAATCAATACTCTTATGCTCATTTATACTCAAGTTAATTTACATTACTGCGAAGATGGCCATTTCACACACTTTTCTAAGATAGTGATTGGGTTCTCGTTTATTCTTTACTTTCTTTGACCACTCCCCTTAAGACGGTCGTCCTCCATCTATCATAGGGGATGGTAACTAACTATGACTGTTTATTCCTAATTACCAAAGAGGGCAAAAGTAACTACTTGAAACTGAAACTTGCCAATGAGGGAAAAAATAACAATAAATAATACTTTAAACTGAAGGAAACATGTGATAAATACCAAAGAGGGTAAATTGCAATCCACAAATTACTAACTATTATAGACCAGTGTTCTGAATAGCTAGTACTCGCAAGATCAACAAAATAAAAAATAAAAAAATTATTCAGCCAGCCATCCTTAAAAAAAGAAGATGAAATAGTAATATATGAACCCATCACCCCATACTTAAATAAAGCACTGTCCTAGTACTTTCAAATAAGACTACAATAGGGTGGTAGTATACTCCCTGGTCACTCAAATAAAACTATGGCAATGATGTCATCAGTAGTCCTATCCATATCATCACCATCATCGTCTGATTGTTGTTCTTCATCCGACTCCATATCTGAATCCCTGTACCTGTGTTCTTCATCAGTTGGTATGTCATCATCAACCAGCTCAACTAAATCAAGCCTAATCTGCAATATAGTCCTAGCAAGGTGCCTGAGTGGGTAATTTAGCTTACAGTATAAAACTTCTCTAGTGTAGCTGGTATGCCTTCCATTGTTGAAAACAACATTATAAGACCATACAGCTTGCCCAGTACCTCATAGTTTGTCGCTCCACCATGGTCAAAATTGGGCTAGTTGCCCCAAATGTGCTTCTTACAGTAGTTATATCCACAGGGCGAGTAATAACCTCAGGCTTATAATCCAGCTCCTCTTCATCGACCCTGTGCCTTCCCAAAAATCTAGTAACCAAAACTCTAAACCCAAAATTGTGCCCCACCAAAGTGGTGGAGCCCTAGGTACCCTAGTCATTTGACTTTCAAATGTCCTGCTTCTCTTCCTAGCAGGTGCAGAAGGACCTGCCTTTGAATGGTTATGGTTACATAATGCCTGTGATCAAACCAGATGCAATAAAAAGTTGAGTATGTGAAACCATGGGTTTAGCTAAAACCGAGTGTGTAGTTAGGGTAAATATCTAGCCCACACTTAGTTGTTAGCTAGGACACATACATCAACACACAGGGTACTCAGACTTTCCATTTTTAATCTTATTATAGCATTAAAAGAGGGCATATTGAAAACAAGCAATCAACAAGAATTCATTCCCCATGTCCACATATATCTTATAAATCAGTCAACCTACTCAGTAGAAATCTCCCCAAATTACTCTAAAACATCCTCATTCTCATTACTTGATCGATTATCATCTTAAAAACTCAAAATCATGAAAACTAGATTAAGAATTCACTAAGATTTCAAGACAATATATCAAATACAAAGCTATAATTCACAACTACTATGATAGGGAAAACAAATTCGACCCAAATTCTATCCAACATCACAAAAGACAAAAGGAAAGAGAAATAAATATAAATCTGAAAGCACATACCTCAAAGGTTAAGAGAAGGATGAAAGTTGGGGAGAATTTGAGAGAAATAGTAGGAGTGAAGTAGGAGAGGGTGGTGTTTAGTGGGGAAATAAGAGGGTTTAGGGTTTAAGGGGTATTTATAGAGGGGTGGGTCAGGTTAGGTTTAATTCAACATCTTATACCCGATTGTAACCCCCTCCACGATGCGGTGTGATCGTGTCGACCTATTGGAGAATGCCAATTACCATCTTACTATCCCTCGCCACACGGTGATATCGCATCAAGTCACTGTATTTTGACAATTATCAAATCAAATTTCTTCGCGTCGCGATGGAAATCGAGGATACTTACTAGAATTTGAAAATTGTCAATCTACCCCATTCCGCGTCGCACCATTATTAAAAATTAGATTTCCTTGTATACTTTTCACTATTTTCTTACCTGAGAAGATCCAAACTTACACACATTATTTTAAAAACCTAATTGCTCTCCTCAAATATGGTAATTTTCTTATTTTCACTTTGCAATTCCATGTAATCTCAAATAAAAACAACAAATAGTGTAAGTAAAAATGGGTTGCCTCCCACTCAGCGCCTTAGTTTTGTTCGTGGCATGACTCATCTTTTTGCATTTTTCTTTTCATTTTGATTTGACAAACTAAAATTAAACTGCCTAGTACAATACAAGTGTGTGGGTTGCCTCCCATATAGTGCTTTATTATATGTCAAGGCACGACTCAACTCATCATCACTCATCAGCAAAAGTGATAGATTCCTTGTGCTTATCTGGATGATACGCACAATAATACTTTACACGCTTTCCATTTACAAGGAAGTTCTTAGTCTTCTCTTTATTCCACAACTTTATAGTTCCATGCGGTGTCATGCGCACCACTTCAAATGGTCCAGACCATTTCAATGATAATTTACCTGGAAATAACTTAAGCCATGAATTGAACAACAACACAAGTTGTCCGAGTTCAAATGCCCTATCTTGAATTTGCTTATCATGCCATATTTTGATCTTCTCCTTGTATAGCTTGGCATTTTCATAAGCATGGAGTCTAAAATCATCAAGCTTATTCAGTTACAATAACCTTCTTTCCCCCGCGACAGTCATCTCAAAGTTTAGCTTCTTTACTACCCATTAGATAGGCCCAAAGTGCATTATCTAGCTTTTTCGCCCAATCTTTTCTCTACCCATTCACTATTTTCTAAAGTATTTGCTTAATCTCTCGATTTGACACTTTAACCTGTCCACTAGTTTGGGGATGATATGCAGTGGAAGCCTTGTGCCTAACACCATATTTTGATAGAAGATTCTTGAACAAAGTGTTAGTGAAATACGTACCTCTGTCACTAATTATTGCTCTTGGTGTACCAAATCTAGAAAATATGTTTTTTCTTCACAAATTTCAGCACCACTCTTGCATAATTGGTCAGATTCGCCATAGCTTCCACCTATTTAGATACATAGTCAACTGCTACTAGAATGTATAGATTACCTTTTGAAAGTGGGAATGGACCCATGAAATCAATCCCCTAAACATCAAAGACTTCAACTTCTAAAATATTGTGTAGAGGTATCTCATGATGCCTAGATATGGTACCCAACCTTTGACATTGATTATAATTCCTTATGAAAACCATTGCGTCTCTAAACAGAGTAGGCCAGAAAAAATCTGATTGCAACACTTTTCTCACAGTCCTCTCACCCCATGATGTCCACTATATGAAGATGAGTGGAAATCTTGTAACAACTTAAAAAATTTATCCTCTGGAATACACCTACGAATAACTCCATCTGGACCCTTCTGGGAAAGGTACAGTTTATCCTGAATGTAAGCATAAGAATCATGGAGTAATTTCTTCCTTTGTTGTGTGGTGGCCTCAGGTGGGTACAGCTAACAAGATATTAAGTTCACAATATCAGTATACCATGGGAACTCAACTACATTAAATGACAACAACTTCTCATCAAAAACTCTTCCTTAATACTCAGAAAGTCATCCACAATATGGTCTCGATTTTCTAGTCATGACAAGTGATCAGCAACCTAATTTTCCACTCCCTTTCTGTCTTGTACCTCAAGATTAAATTCCTAAAGTAAAAGAATCCACATAATCATTCGTGGCTTCGCATCCTTTTTGTTCACAAGATACTTAATAACAGCATGGTCAGTATGAATAATGACCTTTGTACCAACTAAGTAAGATATAAACTTATCGAATGCATATACCACTGCTAACATCTCTTTCTCCATAACCATGTAATTAACTTGAGCATCATTCAACACTTTGCTGGCATAGTAAATGGAGCAAAGTTCCTTATTTTTTCTCTGACCTAACACTGCTACCAGTGCAATGTCACTAGCATCACACATCAGCTCAAAAGGTAACTCCTAATCTGGTGCGACCAGAATATGTTCTCCTATCATCTTTTTCTTAAGCTTCTCAAAAGCTTTATGGTAATCTGCCACAAACTCAAACTTGGCTTCTTTCTCTAACAATTTGCACATGGGACTTACAATCTTTGAGAAATCTTGAATGAATCATCTATAAAACCCAACATGTCTCAAAAAGCTCCTCACTCCTTTGACTGTGACTGGATGAGTCATCTTTTCAATTACTTCAACCTTTGCTTTGTCCACTTCAATTACTTTGCATGACACTTTATGGCCTAAGACAATTCCTTTCTTAACCATAAAGTGGCATTTTCCCAATTCAACACCAAGTTTGTTTCTTCGCAATGAGCTAGGACTCTGTGGAGATTTTTCCAGCACTTTTCAAATGAATTACCATACACTGAAAAATCATCCCTGAATACCTCCATAAATTATTCCACCATGTCTAAAAATATTTCCATAATACATCTTTGAAATATAGCAGGTGCATTGCATAAGCCAAATGACATACGTTTGAATGCATATGTACCATATGGACAAGTGAAAGTGGTCTTATCTTGGTCTTCCAATGCTATGCTTATCTGATTGTAGCTGGATTACCCATCCAAAAAAAATAATATTCATGCCCCGCTAATCTATCAACATTTGGTCAATGAAGGGAATTGAATAGTGATCTTTACGAGTCACTTTATTCAACATTCGATAATCTATACATATTCTCCAACCGGTCACTATACACGTGGGAATCAACTCATTTTCATCATTGGTCATTACTATAAATCCTCTCTTCTTTGGTACACAGTGCACCAGACTCACCTATTTGCTATCAAAAATTGGGTAGATAATACTACTATCAGACCACTTGATCATTTCTTTCCTGACCACCTCTTTCATCACAAGATTCAACCTTTATTGTTGCTGCACTCTAGGTCTCTAACCCTTTTCTATGTAAATATTATGTATGCAAAATACTGGATTGATTCTTGAAATATCAGATATCTGCCAGCCAATTACCTTCCTTCTCCTCTTTAGAATACCTACATTTTCCTTTACTTGTATATCTGATAATTTTGCAGAAAAAATAATAGGCAAGGTATCTTGATCACCGAGAAAAACATATTGTAAATATGGAGAAATAACCTTAAGCTTCAAGTTAGGAGCTTCTTCAACTGAAGGTCTAGTTGAGGCACAAAGGTCTAGGGACTAATTGGCCTATTTAAAGGCTCAAATGAGACTTTGTTTGTCTCAATCACTGCCAAATTCATAACCTGGATTAGTTCCAAATGCTTTCACGTCTCTTTGCAGATCATAAACCATCAAAGCTAGTTCTAATGGATCTCCAGACAACAACAACTGCTAATCCAAAGCAAGATCAATAACTAATATAAAAGATAACTCCTCATATATGGCTGGTAGTTTCAATGCTCTGTACACATCAAAAACCTCTACTTTATCGTGCACTTGCATTGTTATTTTTCTAGAAGCCACATCAATGAGCGACTGTCCTATTTCTAAGAAGGGCCATCCCAAAATAAATGGAACAACTGGATCAGCCTCAAAGTAAAGAATCACAAAATCCACTGAAATGATTAAAGATCCCACTTGCACCAACATATCTTGAATAATATCATCTGGCCTAGCAAGTAACCTATCCATCTACTGCAACACAATAGTCATGGGTTTAGGATTCCCAAGACCCATCTTCTAGTACCACGGCGTGGGTATGAGATTTATACTTGCACCCAAATTACACAATCCACGTGCACAAATAGTCTGAGCAATGGTAATATGCAAGGTGAAACTACCTGGATCTTTCAACATGTATTCTTAAGTAAGTGCAACTATAGCATATTCAGTCAACTGGTTCTTATTGGCCACAATATCCTTTAAGTATTTCACATATTTTTCACATATTTCGGCATACTCTGTAGAATGTCAACAAGAGAAAGGTTTACTTGAACCTGCTTCAGAATATCTAGAAACTTTTAATAACTAGATTTCTCTTGATGCGTCCTTTCCCTTTGAGGAAAGGGTAAGGGGATAGTATTTTTCTCCACATGAATTTCTTCACTTGCTTTTTTTTACTTGACTTCCAATTCTACCTTCTCTTTCAATCTGCCATCAGTGACTGTGGGATTATCCTACTTCTGAACCATCTCCTTAGTTTGTAGACCACTCTTTATTGTAACCACATTCACCTATTTAGGATTAGCCTTAGTATTGCTAGGCTGTGCTCCTTGTGGCCTTGTATTCTGTGATCCTGCAATTTGACCCAACTATAACTCCAGATTATTTGCAAGCAATTGTTGACTCTTCAACTCAGCTGGAAATTGTGTTTTTGAGTCTTTATGTCTACCACAAACTGTGCTTATTGATCTATGAACTGCTTAATCAACTCCTCTACATTACTATTTTAGGCAGTTTTTTGATTATTCAGAGTCAACTGTGGATTTGATTGCACAGGTCCCATATACTATTTTGTATTCTGTTCCTGATTTTTAACCCATGAGAAATTGGGGTGGTTCTTCCAGTTTGGATTATACATACTACTAAAATTCTGTTGACCCTGATGATTTGTATTCCCCATATAGTTGACTGAATCTGGATTAACTGAACATGTATCTGCTTTATGGTCAACACTTCTATAAACTCACACGACAAATATACTTATTGAACTATATTTATTGTGGCTGCTGGTTGTGTTGCACCCAACTTTAAGTTGTTTAGCTGAGTAGTTATATGATTCTGCATAGCTACAATCTGTGCCTGTAATGCAGTGAATTGATCAACCTCTAATACCCTTGAAACCTTCTTTGGATCACTTCTTGAGTCTACATGATAATCAGGATTCCCTTGTGCAATTTGATTCAGCAATATATACAGTTTTTCTTTTGTTTTCACCAAATCTTGGCCTCCTGCTAGTGAATTCAATTGAATCTCTGTATTAGACTCAAGGCCTTCAATAAATGTGTGCACCAAGACATCATTTAATTGATGGTGATGAGGATAACTTTTGAGCATGCCTTTGAATCTCTTCCATGCTTGGTAGAGATTTTCTTTATTTTTTTGTCTATAACTCAAGATCTCACTCCTCAATCATGCAGTCTTCTGGGATGGAAAGAATCAAATAAGGAACTTCTGAGCATAATTTTCCCATGAAGTGATGGAGTATGGTGGTTCAGTATAACCATCTCTTTGCTTCCCTATTTAGAGAAAAAGGGTAGAGTGTCAGCCTGACATAATCAGTATTCACATCTCTAGAAATGTATGTATTACTTATTTCCAGGAAGGTTTGTATATGCTGCTGCGGATCCTCATGTGAAAGTCCATGAAAGTGCCCCGCAGAATTCAACAATTGTACTATATTCTATTTCAATTCCCACCAACCTCCTGGTTTAGGTTTCTAAATATTGTTAGTTATATGGTTCATAAGTGGGATTGCCAGATCATGAATAGGTCTTGTGGCTAGTTGAATAGGACAGATGGAATAACAGGAGCTAGAATATTTCTAATATTTGGATCAACAATGATTGGATCTCGTATTTTAGCCATCTGTCCCTGTTGAATATAATATTGAGCTCTTTGCTTCTGATGAAAAATTACTTTCGGTTCTATAAAGGGCTCTACTAACTCTTTATCCCTAGCCAGTCCAATGTTCAGCTAAACCTGCAAAAATTTAGCCACTAAGATCAAGTTGTTAAAACCAAAAAAATTTAGCAATTTACTAATTCTATTAAATCCCCAACAACGGCACCAAAAACTTGTTGTGCCTCTACGCACGCGCAAGTGGACGTGATCGTACAAGTAGTATAAAGACTTGGACAGTCAGATATTGCTCCCATAAGGATCAATAAACTAGAAATTTATTCAATCTTTAGTTTAAGACAATTGATTATTAAGTGCTTGAAAGTATCAATATGATTTTAATTTTATAAATAAAAATGTATATTATCAAACAAGAAATAATTAGTGCCGACTAGTGCAAAGAAAGAAACAGTTGTAATCAATAATGAGGATGATTCCAAGGTTGAGGTATTTTGAACAGTTTTACAATTCTCTATTCTTATCACAATCTAATTGGTTATTGGGTTAATGATTCACAAGGTTTATGCAACGATCTTGGTATCCTAACCTCAAGTCTTTTTTCTATTGAATGTTATAGGTACAACCCCTGCAGAGATACAACAATTCTTCTAGATTCATATAGTTGTCTTCTTGCAAGTGGACTAAGCAAGGATTCTAGGTATATCTCTGATCCTAGATGCTAATTCAAATCCCTTATTTCATAAAATAATAAGAACCTTGATCCCTAATTTCTTCATTTTATCCTATGATTCTCCTCTCGGATGCACATAAAAATATAGATTTATTTTAATGGTGGCCAATCATTAAAATAGTAAGCTCAAGAAATTAAGAACAACCCAGATGATAATCCAAAAAGAAACTATGAATAAGAATATAAAAGAGTAATCATGTTCTTAGCCTTAACCCCAGAAATAGGGTGTTTAGCTACTCATATTTGAATTCATTATCCAAAATAAGTAATTAATCATACCCAAAACAAGTCTTGAAGTAAAAAAAATTGAAAAAAATGTCTAAGAACCCTAAAAGAGAGAAACTTCCACTTTTCCGCCGCTACTATGCTTGCCAATAAATAATACCCAAAATTATCTTGGATTCTTCCTTTTATAGCTGGGACAAAATACTTAAAATCTTTTTGACTTTGCCACACGACGCATCACGCTATGCCTTCAATTGCTATTTAAAATTAAAATCTGGACAATCACGGAGCTCAAGTATTCCTTGAAATTTGTAGAATGCACCCTCACAGCGATGCGTCACTATCGCGGTGAGCCACTGGATTTGAACAATTGTGAAATATTTATCCTCCGTAACACGTTAAACTTCCAGGTCGCACAATTTGATAAGTGGGACTGCTCCGCGACACGGTGGTTTTGCGGACCTATATTGGAAAGTACTATGTGAGAATTTACGCCTCTCTACGATGCATTGATTTCACAAACCTCCATTGGATTTCGACCATTGCTATTTTGTTGGTCAGTGCGATATGAAGTCTATTCAAATAAGGATTCCTACTTTCCAACTTCCCTTTTTGAGCTTTATTTCACTCCCTTATATTCCTTCAATCCTTCCATATCATCATTGTATCCAAATACGTATAATTCTTCATGATTTTTAGCCTAAAAGTACTAATCATATCCATTAGGCATGAAACAGAATAAAAGTTGAATTATACTTTAAGAATTCATATAAAAGTTCTCTAATTAAGTCTAAATCTGGGTACATATTGATGCTTTGAGCATATAAATATGCCCAAGATCACTGGTGTATATGAGTTAGGCATTTATTATTACCCTTTGAATATGAATCAAGGGTGTGTGATAGTATCCTTAACAGTGTAGGTGACCTAAGACAATCCTAGGGTACTAGTCAGGGCACCACTTACACCCTAGGGTACGGTTCGTTATGTGAGTTGTAACCCCACACAGGTTCATTTTACAGCTTTTAACTAAGGTCCTTGTGATTATTTCCATGCCTAAAACCCTAATTCCCCTCACTATATATTTTTATAAGGCCTCCTTAAACACATTTTGAATGGATATAACACCCAATACACTCTATCATACTCATCTTTAAAGAATTGGTGGCTAGGGTTTCAAGGGTGATCTTCAATAGGCAAAGTGAAGTCAAGATTCTTGGTGAATCATCTTTTTTTAAGGCATGTACCTCTTCCCCCTATTAAATAACTCTAAACCCATGTATTTTACACTTGGGGTTAGTAAGTGTACATATCTATTTTAAAATCAAATAAAAGAAATTTTATTTCCTAACAATGAATAATGTTGACTTTTGCTTAGACTTATGTTTATACATGTTAATGATGATGATTTTCATATATGGGTACTTGTTGTGTGAGATTTAACATGAGGGTTTTGAGTATCCCTAACCTTGATGATTTATATCATGAAAATAGCTTTGTTAGAGGTATGCACATAAGCTGTTTGTGGAAATATCTAAGTGAATTGCCTAGTCCTATGTTGGTGATTTTTTGTACTAGGTCAATGGCTCAATAAGTATGAATGGTTAATAAATAGAATGTTAAAAGTATTGTGAGCTTTGTATCGTATAATTGATGACTATGTTGGGATAATTGAGTAATAAAGGTTTGAATCCCTAAACATGATAATGTATTTGAATTTTGTGTTTAACCAAGTGTGGTGAGAATATGGTATAAGATAGTTAATGAAATATGAATAGTTGTGAGGGTCTTGATGACTATAACTTGAATTGTATGCTGAAGTGAATGAAGGCAATAACCTATTGAAATAGTTGAGCAATAAAGGCTCCATAAGGACCATGAGGTCATGTGTAGTGTTGAATTAGTTAAATTGTTAAAGTCAATAAGTGTTGTATGAAATGAATATTGATGGATGGTCAAAGTGTTAAAATCCCAATGTCAATTAATAATAGTTGTGATTGCTTAAGGTTGATGAACCATGCCTTATGAAATGGCTTGAGGCTAGAGTCCCTTGCCCTATAAAATTGCTCAAGGTTAAAGTCTCTTGCTTAAATAGATATACTGAGGTTAATGTACCTCACCTAATGAAATGACATACGGTTAGAGTCCCTTGGCATGAGGTTAGAGTCCTTTTCCTAACAAACGGACATGAGGTTGGAGTCCCTTGCTTAGAGAAATACATGTGTGGTTAGAGTCCCTTATTTGAATATTTGTGTATGTGGTTAAAGTACTTGGCTAATGAATGTGAGAGCATGATTAAATTCCTTTGCCTAATGGTATGTGGTTGTATTTAAAGTCCTATGCCAAAATAGAATTGTGGAATCTAAGTGTGGAAGGTCAGAGTCCCCCAATTCATGTCTAATGAATGAATGTTACCTTGATTTTTTGATTAGCATGTGATATATTTATATGTATGGTATAGTGTACGAATATGATTGAATATGATATATTGGCATGTATTTGAACAATGATGCTACTTTATCCTTATTCTTGAATTACATACTAGCCTTCCAACTGCTAGCTGTATCCAGATGCTATGTCCCCATATGACATAGGAGCTAGAGCATCATCTTCTCTTTCTTCCAGTGATTAGGTGATCGAAACGGTTCACATATTGACCTCAGAGTGGTGAGCTTTCTTATTTTTGAAGACATTCATTCTTTGTCTCCTATCTTTAGACATAGTCTTATTTTAACTTGGTTTGGCTATTATCGTGAGCTTGTCCTGACATATATATTTCTAAACATCGATTTGTATAGAGGTATTATGGATGATTGTGGACTTTGGTATATTGGTTAGTGTGTTGATATTGATGAAATGGTTAGACATTTTTAAGTTACGACTACTATTATTATTTCCGCTATCTTATCATACGATAAGGATTCACCTGACCCTTGTAATTGATGTGATAATTGTGATGGGTAATTGGGGAGACCACTGATTCATGTGAGCTTGAGGTGTCCATACGACATGGCCCAGTTTTGGATTATATCACATACTAAGGTCGCTAATCAAATGAGTTATATTTTTAATGTAACACTTAGAGTGGCTCGGCCTATGCTTGATTATAAACTAAGTGCCTGTAATTATTTTTCGTATGACTTATGATTTTAATGATTGCATTTCACATTCATATGCATGGAGATGATATTATATGATGATAGATTGGGTATTGTACATGTATGTATATGATATCCTATAATATAGGTAAGGTACTACACCTGCATAATGCAATATTGAGGATGTTGATGAGGTTAATGAAAAGAGATAATGCAAACATCTTGCATACATGCATTCATACGCCTTGTACATGATTCTATTTTATATATTTATGCACATATTCATTTAATGGTAAATTGTGAATGAGGGTTTATGGAAGTATATTGGGCCATTATATGGATTGGGTTGGAGATGGAAGTATATTGGTCTTTTGTGTAGATCGGGTTGGAGATGGCAATCTATGTTTCCCTGAGAAAATTGATTATTGTAGAATATGATTTGGTAGAATTTTTGTTTCATAGTGATGTGGCATAGTTATGTCTGATATAGTAAGTACTAAGAGAATTTGGGGGAAAATGTAAATTAAGAATTATAGGTACCATAAGAATACATTTGTATATGAAGAAGAGGTAAAAACTGGAATGGTTAGTCAAAGGACAAATATATACCAAAATGTTAAATGACAAGTAGGTTATAGAGTTACTAAAGTGGGGTGTAGGGATTCCAAAATTGGGGGTTTAGAACCAAAACTTTGATTGATGTTATGATATTTTCTTATTTATTACTGATGTTATTTGGGGTAACTCTTGTCGATTAATGATGCTTATCGGTATGCGTGGTTGTACTGATGCTACACTTACTATTCCTCTAATTGGGGTATATCCATAGAGTAGGTTAGTTGGAGTTTCTATAGCAGCGACCTCGATTACTTAGCAATAACTCCTACTATTTTAATTCTAAATGGATGTTGTGTGGTAGATGTTCCTACTCTTAGTTTAGTGCTCTTGTACCAGTTTAGTCCAGGTTCTAGGGAATCATTTGTAGTTATTTTGCATAATTACTTTACATATCAGATGTATTAAAACAAGTTATAGAATAAATTGATTGAATAATCATATTTGAACTATTGATTTGTTCTTTATAGGCAAACATAAATTGACTAGCCGAATATTGTAGTAACTTCTGAATTGATTGAATGGTGGGTAATTTAGGATTATCCTATCTTGGTCATGTTTAGGTAGGTTCCTGGCATAATCCATTGGGTTGGATAGTGATAAACATAGTATCAAAGCTTAGGTTATTGGTCTACTAGAGAAAAATGTCAAGTAGAGTCCCATGGATTAGTGTGTTGACGACCACATCAAATTTATAGGAATCTATAGGACTTCTAGGAATCTACTTCAATTTCTTTTTTTATGCCATTTGAATTTCATCTCCCCGAGTTGAGTCTAACTGAAATCTGATTGATATCTCAACGGCCATAATTGGGACTAGTTTTTTCCAATTCATATCATTTAATATTGGAAGGTTGGAACAGGACATTTCAACTAGTAGAGGCCAAAAAGAGGCATCAAAAGTTGATTGTTACGTCTTTTTTGATATTGTGTAATTAATTATTTAAGGAAATAAAGTGTAATAATGTGGTAGGAATTATGCTTAAGTGTAGTATATGACGACTTACTGCATGATAGTGAAAGATCTTAAGTGTAACTATTTGTTATGTGTATTGCTGGAATAAGGTGTGGCCAAAGGATTCAGGCATCATAAGAATTGGGTGTGTTAGCGAGGGTGTCTTCATTTTAGCAACTTTTCCGTGATTTGGATTATTCCTTGACTTTTATCCTAATATAGATAAGATACCCAGATACGCCTTGCTGTTTCATGAAAAGAATCACATGGTATGTGGTTCTTGAGCGGAAATAAAAGAATAAGTGTGTTAAAAAATAATAACTGATAAGTGGATGAATTTATTTGCATTTATGATGGCTTAAGTTATCATATAATTACTTTATACCTTAAAAATTATGGCATGTAAGAAGTAGAGACTGTAATAGGTTTCAAGGGCCTGACTATTTATAGGGACACTTTGAATTAAGTAAGAAAGAAGACTGATCAAAGCATAACACTATTTAGTTTGATAGATGGAAAATTATGTTGGTTGTGGTTTGAAAGCAATAAATTGCCAATTAAGTTTATATTATGTATAAATAGGACTGATTACACTACAAAGCATGCATGAAAAGATTATTATGTATAAAAAGGGTCCAAGACAAGGTAAGAAAATGAAAATTAGAGCCAGTGAAGGCTATTGCTACAGTGATAAGGTTAACCACTACAACGGCTCCAAGCAGTGAACTATCAAGGGGTTCCTTACTCTTTGAGGTTCTGTGAACTATTGCAAAGCAACCTTATTCTTGTAATAATAAAATAACAGAAATGAATGTGATACACTTTGTACACTAAGGTTATTATTATTAACGGTATGGGAAAAAGATATCTTAAAATGCAGGAAGATAAAAAGAGATATTTATTAGTACATGCCCCAAATAGAGGCAACCCAGATCAAAAAATAATAAAATTGTAATTGGGGAAAGAGAGGGGAAACATATAGCTGGCGGCAATATCTCTGAGATGTGAAGCATTTAAGCCCTCCTCCTCTATCCACTGAGGAATAAGAACTCCTTGGCATAATTCCTTGTCAATTTTGAGAGCTTTTATTGGGGGAGGTACACGCGACATGACCTACATAGATTTCCACATCCTCACGAGTATGCGATTCCCAAAGAGTCATTTCTTCTTCTCCTCATCTAGATCCATTCTGACCTCTATGTATGCATGGTCTAGGTCTACTAAGGTAGTCGAGATCGAAGGATACAAACTCAGTAGGGGCATTTGAATTTCGCTATGTAACCCTGCATAACAGCAAGTCAAGTTTCCCAATTACTAGAAGGAGTGGTTACATGAGTTATACCCCATCCAACCCTACTTCTTTCATCTTCCTTCCCCACCTTTCTTTTATTTTTACCGATGTCTCATGTGACACTACCTCTAGTGTTACTATCTTAGCTTATTTAGCCTCATTTTGAGGGTAATACTTTTGTTTTATGTGTGGATGTTGATATAAATAAGCATATAAGTGTCCAAGTATGTAATTACAATGTTCAAAGGTGATTTTAAACAAGTTTGGGTTTAAATTGATCATTTAGAGTTCAACCGAGAAATCTAGTTTTACTAGCTTGAGCTAGTTGTTGTTCTAGTCTATCGTGACAGATTCTAATATATATAATGAGTTTCTATTGGTTTGAATGTGTAATTATATGTGAAAAACTTGTTTATAATGTGCAAACATTATTTGAAACAATCCGAGAGTCAAAACATAAGTTAAAGATCAATGTGGGCAAGCCTCGTCTGAGCTCGAGTTTTAGTTCACCGTTATGAATTTTTTTTTATTTTGAGCTATAATATGTGGTTTATGTTGATATATAATTCTTGGTGATTTTATTAAGGTGATATATGGAGGAAATACAATATGGAAATCAAATAAAAGAAACACCAAAAGGCTTGGGATGGAAAACAAAAGTGCAAGGCAAAGTTGGACATTGAAATACAATTCTAGTGAGCTAATGTTATTAATCCGTGATGCGTCACTCCCTTGACAAAATAAGCAACGTGACATACCACTTCCTTGAATATATAAGCAACGTGATCCACCACTCTTTCCCATAAACAAAGCAACACAAATCGTTGGTAATTCCTTATACGACTTGGAGGCTTTAACTAGAAATAGGACTTTACATATTTTATAATTGACTTTTGGAAGTGTTTGGTAGCTTGTGGAGGCCGCTCAACATGAATTTTAGGGTTTTTCTCCCTTTTTTAATTCGTACATTCATTGATTCTATTATGTATTGAAGTATTTGGATCATGATTATGTCGATTAGTTGCTAAATGCCCCCTTTCCGGGGTTAAAGCCAAGAATATGACTCTATCATTTTGAATTGATTTTGTTTGATTTGGTTACCAAATTTAGTTGTTTTTTTATCCTTGTTTGAATTATTTTGAGGATTCATGATCTTTATAATATATATATTGTCGACCTTGTGATCTCGGGACGTGGAATAGGCAGATAGAATGTGGGGATAATCAAAGTAAGGTTTTTATTATTTTAAGAAATAAAGAATTTAAATTAGCATCTAGGACAAGGATGTACCTAGAATCCTTGCTTGGTTCACATGTAGGATGATAGCTTTAAGAACTTAATTGGATTATTACATCCCCGCTCAATGATATATTTGTAATGTCCAAGGTAGGTAGACGATTAAAGGTTAGGAGACTAAGATCATGAGATAAACCCTAAGAATTAACAACCAAGATAAGAGATTTAGCAAATGAAGTTTTTCTTGCATAGTATGATTATTCGAAGTTCTTTTACCCTGGTCTTACTCTATTGATAGTCTTAAGTATTTTCTTTACACACTGTTTACTTTATTTTTAGTTACAACTTTAAAACTCTTTTTGGTTAGCTCGCATTAAGTTAATCTCAGTAAGTGAACTAGAGTTTGAATAGTTATTGGAAATAGTCCCCATGGGATCGATATTCAGCTTTCTTTAAGGCCACTAATTACTTGGTAGACCATGTACACTTGCGTGTGTGCTTAGGCACTATCAAATTTTCTACTCCATTGCTAGGGACTTTTAATTTGGAAACTAATTTCATTTTAGTTTTACTTTTTAGATATCTTTGGTGTTTTATGCTTGGTCTTGGTTTTGGATTTGTATAAAATAGGTTTTCGGGCTAGTAAGTTGGCAAGGGATAGGGAATTGGTTGAACTAAGTCCTGAAATCGAGCAACGCTTCCATCAGTGAAGAAGATAAGAAATCCTTCTCCCATGAATTCCACAAGTAGAAGATGATCAAGAGAATCCTACTCTAATGGCTGAAGAACAAGCATCCCATATGACAGTTAGAGAAGTGGCTATTCCACTTGCAACAAATTTGACCTCCCTTTTTTAAAAACTGGCCGCTGGATATAATTTTGAGCGAAAAAATAATATGGTCCAGCTTCTGATCAGCAATGGACAATTTACCAGGCTTTTGCATGTTGATCCATAAGTCTACCTGCAAAACTTTTTGGAGATCAGTGACACATTTATCTCTACGGGTTTGTTAACTGACTATATGAGGCCGACACTATTTCAATTTTCACTGTTAGGGGAAGCAAAGAAGTAGTTGAATATTGAGTCAACAAATTCAATCACTACTTTTGAGGACTTAGTTCAGAGAGTGATCATCCGATTTTTCCCGTCTGGAAAGACTGCAAGACTTTGCAGTGAGATTGTATGCTCAAATAGAAGCCAAATGAAAATTTATATCATGCTTGGGATCATTTCAAGGCTTTTATTTGGGACTGTCCACACCATTGATAGTGAAATGAAGCATTAGCTCACACTTTTGTTGAGGCACTTTATCATAACACTAAAATTCTCTTAGATTCAGCTGCAGGTGGTCAAGATCTAGAGAAAACATATGATAAGCTATATAATTTGTTGAACTGAATTGCAAAAGGTAATATTGAGTGGAATTCAGACTGATAGAGTGCTACTAAAAATGTTACAAGTGTTTTAGAGGTGGATCAGTTTACCGTAATATCTTCTCAGATTGCTGCATTACAAAGTTAGTTGACTATAAAGTTTAGCCGCATGGAATTGGGTGCAATACCACATGCAGCCATAGTGAATGCAATTCAGTAGACAAGCACGCGGTGTGTGGTGTATGGAAATAGTGGGCATTCTACAGATATGTGTGCGATAAATCTTTAGTCCGTGATTTTTATGGGCAATGTTCAGAGGCAAAATGATGGGAACATCTACAACATCATGTGGAAGACTCAACCATTAAATCAGCAATGGAATGCCCAGCAGAAGCAGTTTCAGCAACCATAAGCTGACGTAACTCAGGCCATAAAAATCAATCTAGAAGAGATGCTGAAACAAATTTTAGTAGCTCAAGCCCAATTAAAATTTGATATAAAAAGCAAAAAAGAAGCTACAAGGAGCTTGGAGTTTAAGGTAGGTCAGATTGCACTAGCAAAGAACACCAAGACTCAAGGTGGGTTGCCAAGTGATACTAAAAATCCTAAACAAGTCATTGCAATCACTTTAAGGAATGGGAACGAGCTAAGTGAAGAACCTCCAAATAAAACTAAGGAGGTAGATGTAGATTTGACTCCCCAACAGGTTGCAGATAAAGTTACTAAGAATTTGAGAAAGTTTGAGTACTTGAAAAATAAAGTTGTAGAACCAGTAAAGGAAAGTCCCCCACTATCTTTCCCCCAAGTGCTGAGAAAATTAAAGGAGGATTTATGCTTTAAGAAATTCTTTGACACATTCAGAGAGCTTGAAATTTATTTACTGCTTTTAGTTGTTTTGCAGGAAATGCCCAAGTATGATAAGTAATTAAGAGACATGGTTGATAATAAACCTAAGTTGTTGTATGCTAAGATAGTATCACTCACTAAGGATTTTAGCTTTGTGGTGACTCAAAAGATGCCTAAAAAGCTTAAGGACCTGGGAAGTTCACTCTTCCTATTCAAATTGGCAATAGTGAGGTGGTCCATGCACTTAGTGATCTAGGGGTTAGTATAAATTTGATTCCCCTCTTTTTGCTTAATACTTTGGGATTAGGAAAGCCTAAATCGAGCTTTGTGCTACTACAATTGGCAAACGGGACCATAGCCCAGCCCAAAGGAGTCATAGAGGATGTTCTCATAAAGGTTGGTAAATTTATTATTCCTGCTAACTTTATTGTTTTATATTTTTAGGTAGATGAAACAGTACCAATTATCTTTTGACGTCCATTCTTAGCAACAAAAGAAGCTTTGATAGATGTAAGAGAGGGCACGTTCACAATGAGGTTAGAGAATGAAGAGGCGATTTTTAAAGTGTACAAATTACTCACCACACTATCCTACTATAAAGATTTGTGCATAATTACTGTGATTGAAGGGGATAAGTTTGAGGTGGTGGAGATGGTTCCATAAAAGACCTCTTCAGACTTCCTCATTGAGCAGCCCAAGCCACATCTAAGTCAGCCCGACATGACATAGATTGATGAGCCTGAAAAGGATATTTATGAAAAAGTTGTTGACTTTGAGATTTCATATTCAAAAGGTCAAAAAAATAAGAAGATAGACTCCAAGTGTGAGGAAAAGGATGAAAAAATATAGCTGAGTCGTAGTTGGGTCGTACTATAACATTAAATCAGGTGCTTCTTGGGAGGTAACCCAAGTTAAATAGGATGTTTTCTTTTCAGTATTTTTAGTGTTTGCTTCACATAGTTTTTGTTTTTGTTGAGTCACAGGTTGATGGCATGTCTGTGTACCGAAAAACCTGAGCTAAGGAGCATGGAAAAAACTAAGTGTGGGATCCCCCAAACCCCTTGATGTGTAAAGATGCTACTAGCTAGGCCTAGAGGCCTCAGAGAATATTTCTATCTCTACTTTGGAGTATCCTTTGGGGAAAAATTAGATTTTTACGTGTGGGGTAGGAAAATTCCCATTTTTAAGTGTAATTTTAATTTTTTTGTGTTAGGAATAAGTGAGATATTTGTGTTGGTGCTATATTTTATTGCATTATGCAAGTGTTTTGATGCTAAAAAATATGTTAACTGTGTACATTGCTACTTTTTAAACTCCTAGGCTCATGATTATGACTCTTGTACTTTTTGTCTTAATGTGAATTCATGTGATTGTTTGGTTAGGAGTCTATGACGAATCTACTTGATTTGAGTATGTGCCTTGTGCGTGTAAGGTGTTTGTATATTCCTTGTTGCATGTGATATCTAGAACTTGCCTGGTATGTATGTAAAGCAAAATAAAGAATATGGGTTTAGAAGATGATATAGGTATTTCTTTGATAGCCTTGTCTTATACCTTCTTTTTACCCATGCTTGTGCATAATCTTAGTTAGCCCTATCGAGCCTTTAGCTTTTTCTTTGGCAGCCTCGTGTGTAGCCTAATTGCCTTTTTTTATATAACTTAAGTTGATTCAAAGCTCCTAAGCACTTTATTTGAAATCTAATTAAGTTAATGAGTTGGAAATTTAAGAAGAAAAAGGTGTAATTGAAGTCCCTAAGTGATAGCTAATGGTGTTCCAAAATTTGAAATGTATTATGGTTGGGAGTTGAGTAATGAAAAAAATGAAAATTTGTTCAAATTGGATAAGTTGTGAATAGAAAATACTCTCACAATAGTATATGTTGGGGCAAAACAAAAGATGTGGGTAGACAAAAGTGGTGTAAGTTGGTTGTTAGAGATTGAGCAAATTGTGAAAATATGATGTATTAAAGAACTTATGGAAGATAGTAACTATTCTAGTCCAAAATAGTCCATACCCACTACATAACAACCATTAAAGACCTATTTGATCCTAGGCTTCATCATTCTGATATTAGTGGAATACTACACTAAGGGCAAGCTTATGGTTCATTATGTGTAACTTGTGAATTCCTTGTAAAAGTGAGCACAATTTGGTTTATGTACCCATTGTGTTATAAATTGTATTTATATTAGTGATTATGGGTAAATCTCTTATAGTAAGGGCACATGTTTGATGAATGTGGGTCATTTGTATGATGTCCTTAATTGAGCAATATACATGGGGTTGCCAATTTTTTTAGTCAACTCTTGAGGCTAGGATGTCTGCAAGTAGTGTTCTTGATCTATCAATTGAGTACATATCATGCTTAGTGTAGAAACTCGCATTCTGTGTAGTCAGTGTAGTACTAGCTTGAGTTTCTTGCTTGTATTAGAAGTGTAGAGTCTCCTCATCTTATGATGCTTAGAGTAAAGAGTTTTTCGAGGATGAACAAGGCTTTAAGTGTGGGGTTGTGATGTTAGGTGTATTTGTGCACTCTAGTGTTGCTATCTTAGCTTATTTAGCCATATTTTAAGGGTAATTCTTGTGCATTATGTGTGTATATTTATATAAATAATCATCTAAGTGTCCAAGTATGTAATTATAATGTTCAATGGTGTTTTCAAACAAATTTGGGTTTAAATTGATCATTTATAGTTCAACAGCGAAAACCTATTGTACTAGCTTGAGCTAGGTGTTGTTCTAGTATATCGTGATGGATTATAATCTATATAATGAGTTCCTAATGGTTTGAATGTGTAATTATATGTGTAAAAAATTGTTTATAATGTGCAAAAGTCAATTG
Organism: Capsicum annuum; assembly: GCF_002878395.1. Lineage (NCBI taxonomy): Eukaryota > Viridiplantae > Streptophyta > Magnoliopsida > Solanales > Solanaceae > Capsicum > Capsicum annuum. The sequence goes on from NW_025854011.1 coordinate 156,038, forward strand.
AAACAAGCCAAGAGTCAAAACACAAGTTAAAGATCAATGTGAGCAAGCCTAGTCTGAGCTTGAGTATTAGTTCATCGTTATGAATGTCTTGTTGTTTTGAGCTCTAATATGTGGTTTATGTTGATATATAATTATTGGTGATTTTATTGAGGTAATAGATGGAGTAACTACTATCTGGAAATCAAAGAAAAGCAACACCAAAAGGCTTGGGATAGAAGATAAAAGTGCAAGGCAAAGTTGGACGTTGAAATGCAATTCCTGTGAGCTAATGCGATTAAGCCGCTACATGCCACTCCCTTGAAACTATAAGCAATGCGATGCACAACTCTTTCCCACGAAAAAATCAATGTGACACGTTGGTAATTCCCTACACGGCTTAGAGGCTTCAATTATAAATTGGACTTTACACATTTTGTAATTGACTTTTACACATCTTTGGGAGCTTGTGGAGGACGCTTAACAAGAATTTTAGGGATTTTATCTATTTTAATTAGTAAATTCCTTGATTTTATTATGCATTCAAGTATTTGGATCATGATTATGTCAATTAGTGTCTAAACACCCCCTTTCTGGGGTTAAAGCCAATAACATGACTACTATCATTTTTATTTGATTTTGTTTGATTTACTTATCATATTTGGCTGTTTGTTTATCCTTGTTTTAACTATTTTGACGATTCGCGACCCTCAGAATATACATATTGTCGACCTTGTGATCTAAAGAGGGTGAATAGAAAGATAGAACATGGGGATAATCAATGTAAGGTTTTTATTCTTTTATGAAATAAAGAATTGGAATTAGCATCTAGGATAGGGATGCACCTAAAAGCCTAGTTTGGTTCACATGTAGGATTATAGTTTTAAGTACTTAATTAGATTATTACTTCCCCGCTAAATGATGTAGTTGTAATGTCCAAGTTAGGTAGATGATTAGAGGTTGGGAGACCAATATCATGCGATAAACCCTATGAATCAGCAACCAAGATAAGCTATTAAATGAATGAAGTTCTTTAGCATAGTATGCTTGTTCGAAGTTCCTTAACCCTGAGCTTACTCTATTGATTGTCTTAAGTATTTACTTGACGTACTATTTACTTTATTTTTAGTCACAGATTTAAAACTTTTTTTGGTTACCTCGCATCAAATTAGTCTAAATAAGTAAACAGGAATTTGAATAATTGTTGGGACTATTCCCCGTGGGATCGATATTCAGCTTTCTTGAAGGAGACTATATTACATGGTAGATCATGTACACTTGCATGTGCAATTTTACTTTGTAAGTTATCATGGTGTTTCTCAAGAACGTTTACCCATTTGCACTTCTCTGTGATAAAAATGGCAAAACTAGATTGTTGACCTCTTCCTAGCATAGACTTACTGCCACTCATTCATGATTTGTTCCTCCATATTCACCTAGATCCCCACCATAAAACATGCCACCATTATTTCCCGATGAAACATCACGTCCATAATATTTCTTGAAGGATGAATCCTCCAGGACACCAGCTATTACCAAATCTTAGCCTCGACCAAGAAGTATGCATTTTTTGTCCCTCTATGATTGTAATGCCTTTGTAATGCCTTACTTCATTAGCTTTATCTTCTAAAGGAAAGTATCAGGAAACCTTTCTTAAATCATACTCCTAGCTCTTTGCCTCAAAGGTCGCATCAGAGGGATTGGGAACCACTAAGGCCTTATTGATATGAATGCATCCACAGGAAAATTCTTCCTCAAATTTGTATAGTAGGGAAAGGTATGGAACACTCCACCATGGAGAGTACAACATTAAATTCTTAGACCAAGTCCAAGTTGTATTTTTGAACTAGCTTAGTTAGTATCTCCCACCTAAACATTTTCATATTACCGTTGAATTAGGCAACTCATCCTCTACATCATCCATCACAAAATCCTATCCCATAGAAAACCTCTATAGTGTTGCCCCTCTACATATCAATAGTGGCTGGTATATCAGGAAACCTTTGGTAGCAGGGTTATTATTGGGCAATGATGACCTATAAAACACCATAAAATTAGGTTAGAAACTGAAATGAGGTACCAAGGGAGGCAAAGAAAATTCAAAAATTGCAGAAAAAGGAAAAACTGGAAAGATACTACCCTGTCCTACAACAATGGTTAATTACTAGCTATAGTAGTACCACTGTAGTAGAACTTACCATTGTAGTGATACTGCTACAAAAAAAAGTTTTCACTACAGCGGTTCATCTCTTCAATCCACCAACCTCCACTCCTATGATAATTTTTTTTTTAATTTTCTCTATATTCTCAAGTTATAAGTGCAGATCGGACTTAGTGAAGTCCACATGAACCATTACATAAAAAATGGGAGGGTACAATACTCAAATTCACCCCAAAATTATTTAATTTCATTAGAGAAGATGACCCTTATCTTATACCCCTCCTATGGCCAAAATACACTATGAAATACATAAATTTCACGTCTATAATGCATTAGGAGTATTATAGATGTATGTTAACCTAACTTCATTTCGTTCAAGATTACTATCAACGTCAAATTCAAAGAGTTACACCCAAAACCACCTAAATTCTCTTTATTCTAACCTAATCCAATGATTCTACAATGAGTAATGCATAAAGTATGTCATGAAGATGAAGAAATTACCTTAAATTCCTCATCGAATGGATATTTTATTGAGGGAGTTGAGAGAGTTTTTAGAGTTACCGCTACTTGAAAGTATCATAAATTGTTGTTGTGGTTAGTTACCGTTGTAATCACTACATAATTATTGCAACAATAAAATTCTCCTAATGTCAATTTTGTTGTGATATTTTATGCATTATGGACAAAATTTTATTTTGGTAATCATAGTGGATAGTGACTATAAGGTCTTGATTTTGTGAATTTATCTTTTTTATGTATTTTAATCATTTTACCCCTTCCCGTGGTTGCTCTGTGAGGTTTTTGGGGTCTAGGGATGGTTGGTTTGGTTCCCATTGCAATTATAAATGGTTTGTGTGAGATTGTATTTTTTACGCATTAAAAAAGACATACAGTTAACTTTGATCAATATTTAATATTTAGTATGTCGGATAGCAAAATAGAATGCATCAACAGATCTAAAACATCGATTTTAGGTTGGTAGCATGGGTAGTGTGATTTTATGGATTTTAGGTCTCATGTTTACCCTCAGTTTAAAAAATTATGAAATTGTGTCTCAGGGTTAATTTTGTGAAAATGAACTCTTTTCAAAAATCCAATTTAATCATTGAATACGGAAGGTAGAAATTAGTCTAGTAGCATATTTTGTTTACCTGTAAGTGATTTTGAATTAGTCACGAGGTCTTGATCCCCAACTTTGCATTTTTAGCAAAGTTTTTGGAGCAACAGTTATCTAATGCAGCTGCTTTTAGAGGCTATGGAACCACTAAAGCGGTGACCGCTTTAGCATCCTAGGCGCTGATAAACCCAGTTGGTAGCTAGGTACCACTAAAATAGGCCTTGCCATTTTAGTAGCCTACGCTTTAGTGGCATGAGACCGCTTTAGAGGTTAACCCATATAGGGCAAAACTACTTTAGCGGTCGACTCACATTAAAGTGGTCAGCACTGGATTAATATATAAACCCTTTTAATTGATTTTTCTTCCATTTTTCAGACTGTGAGCTTTATGTTGAGAGAATTTTGGTTGATTCCTTCCATTTTTGAGCTAGGGTAAGATCTAAATTACTATTTCAACTATTTTACTTCGATTCTTATTATCTAAAACCCATTAATTCGTGATTCTAAAAGTGGAATTCAGGGATGTTGGTCCAAATAGTCTACAAATGGTCTTCAAATAAATCCCATTTCAACCCATTTTTATTTGGGTTTTCTTTTATGGCTTCCTTTAATCTTGGGTAACATGTTTATTTATAAAAATTTTGATCTTACCTTTTTCTTTTCAAAAATCCATTCTAGGGGTCCATTTTGACCCCGTCTTGGAAATAGGTAATATGGATATCATTGACTTTATTTTACAAAGAGATTTTATAGTTGCATGTTTTAGTTGATATTTGAAGATTTTTAAGAGGGGAAAAGCTCCGTATAAAGTGTTTGGGATTGAATTTCATATATTTGAGCTAGGCATTTATAGAAAAGCATGCATGGGTATGGTTAATGATCATGGAATTAATGTTAGTACTATTGTGTGATCGTGTGGGGGTTTATGTTTTTTTCCCAGGTAATTTGAGACTATAACTTCTCTATGTGGAACGTGTGGGGATCTTATCTATTATTGCTGGCCTTTTGTAAATAGTTGGTTATTTCTTCATTTTAGAAATGCCTAATTGGGGTTAATGTGATATTAGTGATGTCTTACTTGAATATTTCACTTTGATAGTACTGGCTTATGATAAATCATGGATAATTGACATATTGAGTGGGTTTTGAGCTCACGTGCATATATACTAAGTGGATTTAAGATCTTCATACTGGTTTGGTGGTGAGCATTATGTCCTCATATCATATATACATTCATGAGATATTGGCACCATTCTGGAAATGTTGATTTTTAACAAAATGTGACACTTTACTAAACCCATTGTCATAGACCACGAGCCTTAGAGGACATATGGATATTGATATTGGGATTTAGTATTGAGATTGTATATGGGTTTCTAAACCCCCCCTCCCCCCCATGGGTCCTACTTGGAAGCATAAATGCTCGATAGGTGTATACAAAAGTTATGCGATAACCTCGATCATATCACATCATTATCATTATCATTATAATTATCATTGCATTTCTTTCATATATGCATCTTTAGTATTTTATTTCTATATTTTGTTTGAGGCATGTCCATTCTATTTTATTTATGCACCTATTTCTTGCTTATGTGCTATATTTAGAACTATTAGTAGAGACAGTATGAGCTACCGTTTAGGATATTTTCTTCTTGTAGGTGATGTTTTTTGTAATGACCCTTGAGGTCATTTTCTTTATTTTTGCTTATATTTGATGTTTAGATCTTTCCTATAACCGCCTCAAATTATTTATGACTTGCTGGAACTAATAGTTTGGTTACCGAGTAGTTGTAAGACCTTGTAAAATTTCTACTTTTTTATTTTTGATCCTTCCACATGCGTAATATTGATTTTTGGCTTGAATTATGTTTAGGGGGTGTAAAAAGGGTATTTTGGAAAAGTTTTGGAATTTTTAAAAGGGGTTCGAGTCTATTTTGGAACTCTAAGGTAGTGTGCCTCTATAATAGTGGCGTGTCATGCCACTGGGGTGAGGGGCTTTTGGTTTCACTTGGGGTGAGGGCCTTTTTGTGTTTTTACCCCCTTATATAGCTTTATAACATTAAAGTGACCTTTTTCCTTCAGTGTTCAAAAATCAAAATTATTATTTTTTCTCTTTAACTCAAAACCTAATAAAGTTCAAGAGTTTTACATAGAATTCACCATCAAAGCTCTAAACGTTGTATTCTCTTTGAATTGTTCTATATTTCAGGCATGTTGTTCATCCCTAACTTGTATTTTTACATTGTGAAATCTACTTAATCAATATTCATGTGTTTTAATTGATGGGTTTGAAAGTGGTTTGAGGGGTTTTGGTTGTGATTAGTTGAATTTCTTTTCATAATGGTTTAAACGGATTATTCATGCTTTAGTTTATGGTTTATGGGACTGAATTGGTTGATTGTTTGAATGGTTGGAATGGAGGACATAGCTTTCCCTAAATTGGATTAATTTTGGTTTGATAATGGCATTAACGTCAATCCACTTTACAATCTTGGTTTTGAATATGGATAATTGCATGGTTTAACTTGTTTTTTAACCGAATATGGATAATTACATGTTTTAACTTATTTTTGAACACATTGCACTGCATGAAAGTATATATGGATATAAATGGATTTGGACGGTCTTGGCTTTGGATTTTAAATATAACTTGGGAGTCAGTTTGGTTATATAGACTGATTTGGCATAGTTGAATTAGCTTGCAAGCATATTGTTGTGACAATTGTATGTTGTTTAATGCATTAATAAATGACTCCTGAGTTAATAAATGTTTTATGTCCAACTATTTTAATTTGGGCTAAACGAGAATTATATTGCTCACCGTGAAGGTGTAGGTCTGGGGGGATCAACATAAGAAACCATATTTATCGATGTTGGGGGTCCATGTGACTGTATGTTTGGTGCACCTATTATATATAATTTGGAAGGGATATAGCCTTAGTGTTTTTATCCTTTCCTCAGTTTTCCTTGGTTCGTGTGGCTAACATGCACTGGGTACCTCCCAAGAGGGAAGCTGGATCCATATAGCCTATGGGATCCTTTAGGATGGAATGAGTTACATAGTTTAGGTTAATACTTTAAAATCTCATGTTCATAATGCTTTTCCCTGTCCCGCCATCCTATATAAATGTATATAAATGTGGTGCATATGGTTTATGATTGGTCTTTGGTAATTGCATTATTTTATCCCTATCCCCTAAGTTACATTCCAGTGCTCACCTCAATTACCATCTCTGGATGCTGCATCATTTCATAATGTAGGGTCTGAGGGATTTTTTATTACTCCTATGTAGAGTTAGGTGTTTTTTTACTCTCGTTGATCTACTATGAAGTGGTGATCTTTTATCTTTTAAAAGGCCTAATCATTTCGCTTGTTACCTTTATTTCTTAGTATTTAATTTGGATTCTTTTTGGTCATAGTTGGTGGAATGTCCTATCTTAGTTGGTATTTCTTAGTTTAGATGTTGTGGACAAGTGTGAGTTGTTTTTTCATTTGAATTCTAAGAATTTTCATTTGACTTATCTATCCTTATCACTATTTTGGTTGATTTATGCTATTTATATCTATGTGCTCTTAAGGTAAGGCTAAAGGGTTGGTCTCCGGCCCACTAAGGGCTTGAGATACCTTCACGACTAGGCCCTAGTTTAGGTTGATACATTTTTGGTATCAGAGCATGGTTTAGGATCGTTGGGTGTTCATAAAGTTGTATTGAGTAGAGCCCCTTTATGGGTGTGTATCGTGTCACACATATAAGGGGGATGCCACAAGACATTTAGAAATATTTCCCTTTCTTATGTTTTATTTTGGACTAGAGTGTCTAGTTGGTAGGAACTTCTTTAACTCCTAGCTTACCTTCATTTCATATCATACCTCCCCGAAGATCTAATGGTCATAGAAACTCTGCTGGAACCTCTATCCTACTTGAAAAAATATGAAGGGGGTTCGCCCTATTTATAAAGTGTAGACCTAGTGTAGGGTCCCTTCTTCTTACTGCTCCACTCTATGTGGGGTACCCCAGGTCCTTACTAGTCCTCTCCGGCCTTTTCAAGATGGTGATACTTATGTTCAATCATATTTGTAGATATCTCTAATGTGAGTTTCGTTATTATATTCATATTCTTGCCGAATTAGTAGCATTATATTCTGGCGGGTCTGATCATGTTAATTTTGTTGTTAGTTTATCTTAGGTCTCTCGAGTTGGCCAATTTATGAGGTTAAATCCCCTAATCTTTACCAGATCTAAGGTTGAGGAGGATCATCACGGGTTTATCAATGAGATACAGAAAATCTTTAGGGTAATGAATGCTACTAGTTTTGAGGGTGTGGAGTTTGCTGCCTATCAGTTGAAAGATACAGATTACTAGTGGTATAAGGAGTGAGAAGTGATAAAGGGTGATGATACTGATGGGATAACATTTTAGGTGCTATTCTTGATTACTTCTTTCCTCAGGAGTTAAGAAAAGCTAAGTCTAAAGAGTGTGTGACCTTGAAGTAAGGTAACATAAGTGCTAAGGAGTATGTGATAAAGTTCTCGCAAATATCCTGTTATGCTCCGGGGTTAGTTTCTAACATGAGATCTAGAATGAGAAAGTTTGCTTCTAGTTTGTATCCTAACTTGGTATTGGAGTGTAAGGTTTCTATATTGAGTAATGATATGGATATATCCAGGTTGGTGGCTTATATAGAACAAGTGTAGGATGAAAAGAAGAAGCAGGTAGAGATGAAAGAGAGACAAAACAAGAAGTTTAGATATTTTGAGTAGGGTGTAGTTCAGTAGAATAGTGAGAGAGATGGTAGACAGTGAACTAAGAGGAATAATTGGGGAAAAGCCTTCGGGTGATTATTGTTTTTAGGCTAGGAGTGGTCCTAAGGCATAAGGTGCCCAGTCTCAAGTTAGTGGAGCTCAGTTAGCTCCACCTTATCCTTATTTCCATTTTTGTAGGCAACTTTACTGTGGTAATTATGAGGAGAGGAGAAAATGGTGCTATAATTATGGTCAGCTTAGTCATATGCAGCGAGATTGTCCTTTGGCTAGAGTCGCTAATAGAGCTAAAAAGGTTCTACTTGCCACTTCTTCATCTTTTTTACCTAAGGGCACTACTTCAGGTACTGAAACTAGCTGAAATTGTCTCTATGCTCTTACTACTCATTAAGAATCAAAGGTATCCCTTAATGTTATTACTAGTACATTACAACTTTTTTTTCGAGATTTTATTTTCTCAATCTGGGTTCTACATTGTGTTATGTGATCCATTAGGTGGATGTACATTTTGGATTTGGTCCTAAAAATATTTTTGACCCCTTCTCTATTTCTACTCTGATGTGTGATTCTATTATTTCTAGAATAAATTATAAGGCTTGTGTGGTGTCTATCTTTCATGGGGAGACATTGGTTGAGTTTATAGAACTTGATATGGTGGATGTTGATGTAATCTTAGGGATTGATTGAATTTATTCGTGCTATGCTTCTTTGGATTGTAGGACCCGAAAGGTTAGTTTTCATTTTCTTAATGAACTGGTGATTGATTGGGAGGGAAGTTCCTTAGTACCTAAAGGGAGGTTTATCTCATATCTTAAAGCTTAGAATTTGACTTTTAAAAGGTGCTTGTACCATCTATTCCAGGTTAATAATTCTAATTCTGAGGGTCCCTCTTTGTAATCTTTCCCTGTGGTTAATGAATTCCTTAGAGTATTTCCCAATGATCTTCTTGGAAATCCTTATGATAAGGAAATAGACTTTGGGATTGATCTTTTACCTGATACCCATCCTATTTTTATTTCTTATTATAGAATGGATTCGGCTAAACTAAAGGAGCTAAAAGAGCCATTTAAGGATCTTCTTGATAAGAGTTTTATTAATTCTAATATTTCTCTGTAGGGTGCTCCTATACT